>NW_028277280.1:1200000-1502542 GCF_059751315.1 Micrasema longulum
AAAATTAATTATCATGTATTTATTTTTTTAAAGTTTTTTTATTATTATTTAATATAATATAAAGTTACACATGTTAACAAAAAGAAATACATAATTAAGCAATAGTATTGAAACAAAAAACGAAACGAAATACCACACCTAAAAAAAAGCAACCTGTTGTGCTTGCTGTGGGATTACAATATTAACAATTTAAGTACAAAATACACATATATTTTTAATAAAATAAATGAAGGTATATAAAACATTTTTTTATAAATAATTGCATATACATATGCATGCAAATGCGCATGCGTGCGCACGCATGTATAATTATACACACATATACACGCTCACGCACATACATACTATAACATGATGAAGAAAATAATAAAATAAGTTACTTAACAAAAGAACTGTCGAAAAAGACATTGAAAGAAAAAAACCACATTTCCTTAATTTTAAAATAAAAAACTCAAATACGATTTTAATGTTAAAGAGCAACATTTAATTAAGGAGGTTGATAAACAAATATTTTTACCTTTAGTTTGAAATTTGTAAAGACATTGATAATTTTTAGTATTAAATTTTGGCATATTAATATGATATTGGCGTCTACGTGAATAACTTAATGTATGGATTTTTTAAAAAGTTATCTTCAAAGATTTGTAAAATTGAATTTTTTAATATATTTTGTCAATTGATGGAACATTGAAAAATTTTAATATTTTTTATACAAATTTGTTTAAGAATTCTCCTCACTAAGGAAATCTATTCGAACGAGGACTATACAGTATTTTAGTACTCTTTTAAAATATTATTTTTTATTAGTTCACTTACTTTTATGTGGAAGCACAATAAACATTTTGGCATTTTTTTTTTGATTAAGTTTTTCTAAAATATGCGTCATAAACATCGTGCAAGCTTAAGCCCGTGGTGTAATATATAAGACGCAGGGTTTTGGGTTTGATTTCCGGTAAAATAACAATAATTATAAAATAATATTTATTTTATTTTATAAATTTATTGCATAAATAAGCATACATTTTTAATTACATGGAATCTTTATAAAACTAGTGAATTCGAAAATAAATATGGAGTGTCTTTTGGTTACGATAGTTTCCATCTTACATGGGTCAGCCTGTTCTAAGATGAAGATTTTTATTTTAAAATAAAACATTAATTCATATTATTTTTTTAAGAAATAGAAATTTAATAAATATCGATACTATACTATAAAGAGTGTACAATATGTACAGTCTTTTAAAATTTTGGATAAACCTTGTTTCCTGTGTGTGTCACCATAAGTTTTTAAACAAATCATTTAAATGTGCCTACTCACACAATTAAAAATTGAATGTTTACCTGATTCACCGATAAGCATATTAAACATTTTCTTTTCCAAGTAAACTTATTATTTGCTTTCGTATTTATTCCTAATTAAATTAAATTTAATATTTTTTGCTAAACATCTATTTTAACATTTTCTATTTAATTTTTTCCACATAGTCATATAAAAAAAAACACAATGTAACTTCCAATTTTAATTTTATATTTTTTTATGTATTCATAAATGCATCTTTACCATAAATTTTATAATGTATTTTAGATTTAGTATACCCACGCACAGTATGTACGATTTTTTTGTTTTTTATAAATAGAAAGACATATCATGTAATAAAAAATGTAACACATAAATTGTACATAAATAAAAATATGCTTATTAAACATTTGAACGCACTGCACATATATTATATCCAAGATATATTATACTATTATACCCGGCTCTTCTAACCTGTTGTGGTAAAAAAAAACGCCATACAATGTTTTTCTTTTTTAAAAACAATATTAACAAAAAAATCACTGAAATATAAACATCGGTATTGGATTCACCACCAAAACATTTGTGTGTAGTAAATTGGTCCACGACTGTTAGTCTCTCTTTACTTTATTCTACTTCGTCTCGCGGGTCACACTTTCGGCAAACATATTTTAAATTCTTAATTGATTCTTCGAGTCGGGCCGCCCGCGTTCCCAGCTCCGAACCTCCGTGGCTCCGTAGCTCCATAGCTCCGCTCCACACGACAGACCTTCCATAGCAAAGTAATTAAAACAGGCGGTGGAGTATATCCGAAAATCTCCCAGCGCCTGTCACATAAGTGTTCCGAAATCTTTTGCCGAGCCAAGTGCCGAAGTGAAGTTTGACGGGGATTAAGAAATTCGTTAAATTTCTGATTTCGAGAGTCGCAGAAGTGTTATTAGAATTGATTGTCATAAATAATTAATCATAAGCGGTGGCACTCCTCAATTTCTGACGATGGCAAATAATTTTCCGGCCTAACAAGGCTTTCAGAAAATGACGAAAATAAGTATGAAATGTATGGATTAAAAAATTATAATAATAATTTTAAACACGCATACAGTGCGTTCAAATGTTTAATAAGCCAATGTTAATGTGGTAGTGCCTGTCGGTGATCTAAGTTATCGTACAAATTTCGATTACTGATTAGTATTAAAACGGAGATATACAACAATTTTGAGAAGAGAATAGTAATCCTCTTTTTTCGTTTAGAAGTTTACTTTTTTACTTTAGTTAATAGGAATAGTTATCTTCTTTTTTCCTTTTCCTCGTTGAGTAATAGTTTTGATTTAAGGTAATTTATAAAGGTATTTTTATTTCGGATGTATTAATTTGTATGATATTATGTATTGTCAAAAAAATGTTTTTTCTTATGTACGGTCCCAAATGAGTTTCTTTAATAACTCCTCGGAGTATAATATGTATATTTTGTATTATATGTTTTTATTAATAATAACAAAAAAAAAAAAAAAAAACGTTCATTTCTATTTTCATATATCTTAAGCTTTTTAATCTTTATTTTCTATTGAATATGTTCTGTAACTTGAATTATAAAAATAAAACTTTTATTTTATTGGTTGGTTGGAAGAAAGCCCGTCAATGTACAAATAACATTACATACAAAAAAGTTTAAAAAAATAAAAAAATCTAGGTATTTACAGGTCTTATTTATTTATTACAACGAGCCATAATCGGCAGAACAACGTAAGCGACAAATAGTGAATTGTGCAGGGGAAGGTTTTTTTTTATTTTTGATCCATATATATGTATTTTTAATAATCCGGTAAATGGGATTTATAATGGTTGGTTATTGCCAATACTGAAATGACAGCCAAATAATTAAAATACCTTCCGCTTTTAAGATAGTGGCGGTAACGCTATTTTGCTTATAACTCTTGACAGTGGTGAGAGGTAGCGTAACCGCCTACATTGTCGTCGGTTACGTTGTTTTGCTTAGCTTTAAAATAATATGTCAACATATTTTATTTTTTTAAGAGTGGAATGATGCGGAGTAATACATAAAAAAAACTATAATTGGCCTATAATTTTGGTTTAATTGTATATATTGTATTTTTCTTGCTGTTATAATGGCTGTTGTTTTCTTTTAATAATTAAAATAAATATCTAAGATTTATTTTGAAGATTTTAAAATTAATAGTTTTGTTGAGAGCTATGATGTTTTTAACACTTGTGCAAGGGGCAATAAAGAACGCGTTTCCTTAAAAAATCGCAATTTGCAAAAAATGTCGCTTACGTTGTTCTGACGATTATGGCTCGATATTCACGGCCTAAGCCAATTACAACAGTTACATGAAGAAACATATACACAAGAAACTTAACAAAACTATGTAGCAAAAACAAACAAGGGCAATAAAATAATGGCTACATTATATTCAAACACGATTAACATATAAGACTTCGAGCTAAACCATGCCAATTCATCTTTATCCCGCACTGTTTTAGTGACAAAGATATCTACCAAAAGCCGGAAGATCTATCCGAAAGAATTTCATGTTATGTGACGAATTGACTAATCTATACATTCTGGACATTGGGGCATAAAAACAAAAGTTACTCTTAAAAGATTCAATAAATAACAGATGTTGACTTCTGGTTACATCGTTGGGAACGTGAAAAGAACCTGATTGCAACAGAGATGGGACATCACGTATAGCCATCACTCATCTTGTAACTTGTTATTGAGTTCTAGATATCAATTTACGTACTGCGTAATTCTAAACATTTTGCATATGTTTGAACAACTGTTTTCCTTCGAATTTCATTAATATATTATTAATTTGTTATAATATAGTATTTATTCTTTCCAAATTTTTTGAGTTGGTACCTATTTTTAGAAACTGTAACAATTTATTTTTAAATGTCATGTTTCGAAAATGATTTGACTCCATTTATTTATGTATAATTAATGTTTTTTTTCTCCTTACTAGCAACGGCACAAAGTGCCGTTTATTTTTAAAAAAAAAATTTAAAACCGTAAAAAAAATTTCCGTCTGTTTTTTATTAAGTGTTAAATCATTTTATTATGTAAATACATCGATACCTTAAAACAGGCATTGTCCTTGTAGAAACCGACAGATCCTTACAATTATTCTGCTACACCACACTGCTTCGCTTCTTTAAATTATCCTTAGATCTTCAGTAGAACATTAATTTTTAATTTTCAAAATGAAATTTTTCAAACATATTAATAAATATATTTTTACCAGGTAACATTATGTATTTTTATGACCTGGAGAGACCACATCTCTAATGGCGAGGTTCGTAACAGAATCGAAGAAGGTAGGCACTTCATCAAAACCATCTCAGAGAGGCGAGCCCGATGAATCAGCCACATTATGCGCCATGACGGTCTTCTGCATGATATTATAGAGGGAATGGCTGAGTGGACAAATTATAGAGGGTGCCCCCGACGGGAATATTTGGAGCAAGTGTGCGAAGATTTAAACTGCGCCTCATATGGCGAGCTGAAAAGGGCTGCAGAAAATAGCGACCAATAGAGGACGAGATGCAGGACTTTGCTGCAAACCAATCCCCAGGATTGAGACTGCGAAGAATGACCTTTCAAAATAAGAGTCAGTGAAACAAAAAATGTAATGAAGTTTTTTTAAAAGGATAAACAGAAGTCTAGGCATGTGCAGGGATTAAGACAATAATAAATATTAACAAAAACAATCTAAACTTCCTCTTTAAGTTTTGTCAACAAAAACACTTATTTAAACTTTGACGATCACGTAGACTACACCACTAGATTTAGAAAACACGTACCTAGAATTCTTAATTGATTTTGAAACTTATTAAAATGCAAAGACGTAAAGCTCACAGGGGTGCAGCTCGGGTCAGGAGAGCTAACTTAGTAATTGAGTTCAAATATTAATTCTTGTACTAGTAACTGCACAGCTTTAAGCCAAAACTTAAATACAACTTTCTTGCTGCATTAGTTCAAGTAGTAGGTACTTTAATATAGTTAAAATTGAATAAACTCGAATAGCTAACTTATACATTTAAATAACTGAGAATAATCCCTTAAACCGAAATTGAACAGACGTGCAATTTTTTAACACTGCGCAAATCCAGAATACTCAAGAGCATGATTTTTTTTGTATTCAGGATGTTATTAATAATAAAATCGATAAAAATTAAATGCCTTTTCTATCAAGGTGTTTTTCCCGTATCCCTAAAAGAAAAATAACCCTGGACGAATGTTTTCTACACGACGGCTGATCTTGGTAAAAATATCGTAAATATAAATATTTCAAATTCGGACTGTTTTCTGTTATTGTAAATAACCGTGGAAGAATATGGGAATCAAACTATAGAATAACTGGTTCGAACTTCAAAGCTCTAAAGCTATTTTTTTATTTTAATTGTTCTTTTACAATTTATGTATGACTTTTTTTACATTAATGATAATGTTCCCTAACTCCCTAACTGGAGTGTCCCGTGCCCAGGGAGACATTTTATGTAATTTTGAAATATGCCTTATTAAATATAATTTAATCATAATATCAAATGCATATAAAACATAATAAAAACACATAAAACTCACAGAAAAAATCACCACAAATAAAAACATCTTACTGCCTATTTAGGACGTTCATTGGGTATTGTTATTTTTTGTGATTTAATTATTATTAAAAATGAAAAATTATTTGAATTATTACGGTTAATACTTAACATGAAAGGCTATGCTTCTAATTCTCAAATAATACACAAAAGAGTTCGGTTGCATTCAAGATTGTTTATGTTATGTCGTTATAGAATCGATGCGTTTACCTTTCAGATGGGTCAAGTTAAAATATGTTTTCTATACCTAATTATCTAATTTATTTTGCTTCCAGTCTGTGTGAAATGAGTTCCTCCCAGACCCAAGACCAACGGACAACAAACTACAGATAGACCTCCACGGAATAAATTATTATTTTGATTTATAAAGTACTCCTGCTCGAAAGGGTCTAATGATAAACATTCCGGCTAAGAAAATTAACATTTTGCCCAATGGGGTGGCAAGGCAGAGGCTTTGTTGTATTGAATAAAAAATGTAACGAAATGATACGGTCCAATAAATATGTTGTTAAAATAGTAAATATTTCTTGGACCGACACATACTCAAATTTGGAATTAAAATAAGCAGTTTTAAAAAGTCTATGAAATGTACACTTTTTATTTCCATATTTTCTAATTTATTTTTATGATTCAATTTTTATTATTATTACTTGCATGTTTTCTAATTTATATTTGTATTGATTTTTTTTCTAATGTTATTATTATTCTTTGAATACATTAAGCATCATTAAATGAAATAATAGATTTAAAAAAACACATGTAAAAAATAAGGTCCTTCCTAAACACAGGAATTTCCTAGCTAGTCGGGACCTGAAACAAAGAAACTCTGTACATTTTAAAACTGTGAAATACATAAATAAATAAATAAACCAATAATTTATAATAGAGCTAAATCTCGAAATACATTAGACTGAACGTATTGACTGAAAACTGTCGATAATGGAAAAGATAACTGTATGGCTAGTATTATTTGTTGTATGATGTTTGACAGCGCCCTCTGTTGGCAGGCCCTGCATTTCTTACAATGTTCAGTTACAAATATAACATATTTGATAAATTTTTGAATTTCGCACAAAATATTTTTCTAAAGTCGGGTTGTTGATTCAACTTCACAAGGATCAATAGACGGAAAAATTAAAAAAATTCAGTTGTTAAATGTAGGCAGAATAGTGAATGTAACACAGTATGTAAAGTGGTCACTAAAACCAGCCAAAGACAGGTCATAAGCCCTGTAAATGCCTTGACTTCTGTATTCCCTTATTTCAAATGTTCTTCATCTCTGTTATTATATATCAATATAAACAACTCTCAAGGGGTTAAATCATGTTCTTGTATACGAAATTTGGATTGGTTCAAAATATTGTTGATAACAGCTGGTTCGAGAAGAAGTATTAAAATTAAAAAATATTTTTAGGCTTTGCCTAGTGTGTAGGTAAAATAATTAAGTCAGCATGTCACCCGCATCATTAAGAATTTCAACTTTTAAACGTCACAAAGATCAACAGATTTAAGAATAGAAGAAATATGGGTGTTCAAAAATAAGAAGAATGGTGAATATTATGCAAGTGCCCTCTTAAACTCAGCTAATGACAGGTCATAAGTTATGTAAATGCTTAGACTTCTATATTCCCTTCTATAAAATGTTCGTAATCTTTGTTGTAATATATTTACGTGCTTAAAAAAATATGTAATACTCTAAAAACGTATTCCAGTTTCATCTTTGAACCCAGTATTAAGTAAAAGCAGCTGTAATCAAATACATAGGTCTTTTCTTGAACTAATGTGTACATTTTTATTCAATGCTTCGTTCTTCGAATATTTACACACAGCTTAAAGTGATTATTTTAAAAAACAAATGAGGACTATGATTGATGAAATAAATCAATTTTTGCTGTATAAAACGCCCTATGGTTAATCATTTTTTACAAAAACAACTTTGATTAATTTGACGACATCATTCAAAGCCCGGAGGGCTTATTATTTCACACGTCAAGGTTCCTTTACATTTTTGTACCCCGTCGCTTGCTGGATCGAATTTTCGTAAGATCGATTACGCCAACAAAATACTTAAATTATAACCATTTCTTTTACGCTGGTAGTTAATGCTTCAAAGGAGTTGCTACCAGAAAATGGAGGGTGTTAAATAGAAATCAGGTTTAAAACATCAAATATACACACTTTCATGAGGTGAAAAATTACTTTGAAAAATATACCCTTCGTAGAAACCGCTGTTTGTAAATTAGAAAATAAAGAAAATAAAATAATGTTACATTAAAATTAGGGGCTTCTTGTCTCCGACGGAATTTTTTAATTCTGTAAGAAAATTAATTATTGTCTAAGAAACGGAGGAAAGTTCGTTATTTAATATTTTTTTTTCTAATATTCAAACCATTAATATTTATAACAAAAACATATGACCATATTTATTTACACAAGTCTATTAAGTACTTAAAAAATAATTCCTTGTAACCAGCGTTTCTTAGTATACTGTTTTGTACCCCTATCCGCACCCGATAGTACATAGAGTACATCAAATGCAGCGTTTATTGATTATCTGTTACATGAAGGTAAGGTGATCAGTCTTGCACTTTAGGTGCCAGTTAAAAAACCATGAAATATTGCAAATAAAATCACGTTTTAAATCAATGTATCATGTCTACCTTCCTAAGAATTGAGCCCGGGACCTCAAGCATTGCAGGTGAACGTGCCAACCATTACATTACGGGGCGGAAATTCAGGATTGTAACCTGAAAGTAGCCATCGAGTCGAAATCACCCACCCAGGATTCAAGTTCTGTTTCACTCATGGAAATAAATTTTTCATTTTATATAGTGTTTCTGTTAGGTTATTGATAAAAGTATTTGACTAACGTCTACGAGTTCTCGAGACACTATTTAAGACTAGATCATCATTTTTTTAACTGAAAGAAGAAGTAAAATATGTTTGCAATTATTCGTTAAAAATGAATTTGACGTAAATGCCTCAATATGCGCTTCATTTATACCCCCAAAAAATGATTTGTACTACGTTACAATAAACGGAAATTGATAACTTGAATTTTATTATTATTGGTATCTGAAAAAAAAGGAAGTTCAGTGCTACGATAAATTGGATGTGTTTAATGTTTTTTTGCGCGTTAAAAATTAGAGCATTTAATTGTATGGCGTAGTTTCTTAAAATGCATGAAAAAAATAGTTAAAATAAAATAAAATGAACTTCTTTAAACGACGTCTTCCGAATCAATCAATGATGGAGTGTTGTAGCGAGAAGCCAGCCTCCCAATCAGCGGAACACACCAAAGAGAAGTTGGTACGTTACAGGCGGAGTAATTTCAAAAAAACAAAAGTTAAAAAAATAATTGCGCTGATAAATACGATATATAATAACATATTATTTTTTAAATTGGTTTAAGAGTCTTTTTCTTCTTCCTTTTTAGCCTTTTTGAATAGTATTTTTTTTTTAAATAAAAAAAATAAAAACATAATTTAGATAAAAACTATGATTTTTTAAAGTCTTTATTGAGATCCAAGATACCTTTACAAACAAATGGTTAGTTTAAATTTGAAATGGCGTAATCTGCCGGTCTAAAAGTAATTATATTTTAGTTACATAAATCTTTTAAGTATATTTTTGAACAGAAATTGAACAAAAATTCCTTTGAAAAACATCGTTTTTATGCAATGCATGTTTTTTTAATTTTATTATTATTGCGCGATTAAAAAAAAACATTCGTTTTAAAATGGCAAAATCGTACGATTTCCTAATATTGCGTTCGTTTAACCAGACTACAGCCTTAAAACCAGTTCCAAACGTTTCCACTCCTTTCTGTCACCCGCTTTTATCAGCTATGTTCTACCAACTATCGAGGCAATCTCGTCGGCCTATTTTTTTGTGGCCTTCCAACACCTCTTTTGTTTGCCCATGGTCTCCATTTGGTTATTTTGGGTGTCCATCTGTCATCATTTTGTCTCGCCAAGTGTTTTGCCCACTGCCATTTTGATTTTGCTGTACGATCCATGATATCTACGGCTTCGCTTCAGCGCCTAATTAGACATAGACCGAGCATCTACCTTCTCACGGATCGTTGCATGTATTTTAATTTCTTGGTCCTTTTCTGCAATAGTCCATTGACAAATTTGAAGAATATAAAAAACCACATCCTCGCTAGTTAATCATTATAATTGGTTAAAGTTATGCAAATTCAGTGCTTCTTTGTTCTGACGTTAGGAAAACTCAAAAAGCAAAAAGAAAATAAGTACAATTGAACCTGGATATGAGAGATCTGGACATAATATTAACCCGTTTAAAAGAGAGCTGGCTTTAGATTCCGTCTTTTTACTCCCGAAAATCTATGTACACTTTTGCAAAAGACAGGAAAAAACTCTGTACAAGATAGTCGTTTTATTTTAACCGACCTCTATATAAGAGAGAGCCAAAAGCGTGACCTCTATAAAAGAGCGTTTAGTTTGCAGATGTAGTCGCAGCGTCACTGCTTGTGCACGTGCTGACGAGTTCTGACCCGAGCACAGAACCTCAGTACAATCTGTATGTGTGTATTTCTTTACCTAATACATAAATATTCCATATACTTTGATTGTGTTGTACCTCCTGTACATATGTACATAGAAGTACATAAATAAAAAGAATAGAAAGCCTGGTTATGTTAGTAGACCTTTGTAAAAGAAAGCATGGAAATAAGAGTGACCTATTTATAAGAGAAAAATGTCCCAGTCACTCTTATATCCAGGTTTGACTGTACATGCACCAAACTTCTAGCAAGATATTTCTATAACCACATTATTTTAACGTTTGTTTATTTTTAATTTAAGTGGTACTTAAAGTTATTATTTTATTTAAATATATGCTCGATATGTGACCCTTTATAAAATACACGTTGAGTTGATTGAGCAGGTTATTATAAAATCAAGTATCAGAATGAGTCTTTATGTGACACATTTACATTAGCCAAACACCAGGCTTGACAAATAATACTTGCAATTTGGGTGCAATGCTCTATCATTAAATGGGGTAATTAAAACAGGGCTTAGCCAGTACACAGTACACATGGCGAGGTTTGAGAAATAAAATGAATTTTTATTATGTTCATTAAGTTCGGGCACTCAAAACGTCTGCGGGTATAACGAGGCCTAATTAACCCGGAACGGACGGCCCGAGGCACCAGGTATCAGGGACACACGAGCGTGTAGGAGATGCAAGTAAAATTTAATGCACAATGCTCGAACTGCAAATCTTTACCATTTTACAGGTAAAATAGACCACCTTACAACTTCTGTTTTCCTGTAAAACTTTTTTTATTTTTAAAGGAATAACCCGCTAAGCCTCTATTTCGAAGCTTGTCAGCAGGTGGGATACAGGGGATGTGGAAGGAGGTAATGAAAAATACACCACAACACCCAGACCAATTGAGAAATTATTATTTTTTGGATTTCTTTTCAATTCAATTAATTTATTTTCTATAAAACATGTACATTAAAACATACATTTAGTACGTACATATTATAAAAAAGAAAAAAATATATGAAAGAGACTCATGTCAAAGTAGTAGGAGAATCCTGCTCCGAAAAACCCCTTCGGATACATTAAACAGATCAATATCCAGAGCGATGTTGCTCCCTTCCAACAGATTTCCATTTTCCCTTCTCAAAACTCTTTACCCTCTCTGTAAGAAATTTAACATGTCTGCAAACATTTGGACATACTCAAAACATTGTTGAACCTTTGATCTGCTCAAACTTAAAGTAGGTACAAGATATAAATATAATAAAATAAAATAATGTGCCTTTTTACTTTTTACCTGTGAGCTCAGTTTTATTGAATCGTATGTTAGTAAAACGAGTGGGGGTCTTAAATTATGAACGTTTTTATTGACGGTAATTCCTTTGGCAGGATGTATTGTAGAATTCCAGAACTATCCGCTGGCGTAGAGTAAACAAACCAGCGAACATTTCGGGCGATAAATCACTATAATGATATGCCCTCTGACGCCCAGTATTTGTAAATTAAAAAAGGAGCCATAAAAAACTCCATTCTTTAGGGGCACCCTATAGAGGTCGCGTCATTTGTTAACACAAAAGAAGATATCACCACATAAATTACGAAACGTGTTTTAATTGTAATCTATGTCTGTTAGAATAGCTATTTACATATAGCGAGAGCTATTTATTATTTTAAGCAAATAGTTTTCACAATTGAACGAGATCGTAATAGATTACGTTGTTAATGAGATAGAAAAATTGTAATGAGGCAATTTATTTATTTTTTATTGAAATACTTTATATACATATACAGTTTACATACATATGCATAAGGACAGGCATATTGCCTTAAATAAATTTCTTCCTACCTACCCAAACCGTTTAATTTGAGAAAATCAGTGTCATATGAGCATATTGTTGGTATGTTATAATATATTTAAAAAAAAATAAAAATTTACTAAATATCTACATTAAATTATGAAGAGAGGAGAGGGAAAAGAGCGATTGTAATTTAATAAAGTTGTAAAATGTCTAACGATATAAATACAATCTTCAAACAAACAAACCATCACTCCGTTCTCCCGTAAGGATAGACGAAGAGGATAGAGTGCCAGATCACTCTGTTTTTTGCTAACATACCATGCTTCCTCTACATTCATACATCTTTTCATGCACGCACGCTGATTATTCCTACTCTTGACATGTCAATCTTCAAGTATTTGATGGACTTGATCGTGACATGTCTTTCTAGGTTTACTTCATTTTCTGCATCCATCAACATTCGCATAGTAGATCCTTCTTGCCAGTCTTTGCTATCCATTCGCTCTACAAACCAAACTAACGCAGCACCCTTTTCTTGATTCTGTCGATAATGCTTGTCTCAGCCTTACATAGTTCAAGGATCTCGGCATTTGTGCACCTATTATACATTTTACCACACATTCGCCTGAGGGATCGCTTCTCGACAGTATTTAACCTTACTTTCATAATCATTTTTCCAATTCCATACTTCGGAAGGTTCCGGGTTCGATCTCCGGTGAGAACACAAAAATTAAAATGTTAATTTTTCTTAAGCCTGGGTGTTCTGTGATGTAATTCACCACTGTAATTTGGCCTCCTGGCCTGTTGTGGGGCAAAAATAAAATAAAATTATAGAAACTCGTGGGGATACCCGGTAACATTTTGTAAAGAGGTAATTCAATCAATAATAATTTAATTCAATTCCTTTTATACGATTTTGTATTCTTTATCCTTATGGGTGTTGTTTACATAGATTTTTATTTAATAATAAATATACCAGTCTCATCTTCGATGTCGCGAAAACGATAAAACTGGTCACCAGTTATTCCAAATTTGTAAATTTAAGTATCAATCTTCTATTATTTCCATAATAAATTCAGACGGAAACGTTTTTATTTCATTGAATTTGTATGAAGTTGTATGAATAAATAAATATAAATAAACGTTTTACAAAACAGTTATGGAATATAAACCACTTTTGTTTTTTTTTCCTATTTAAATCATTGCTAATTTTTAATATTTTTATTTAACAACTTTCCAAAAATCTAAAATCAAATCTTTTCAGTCATTTACTAAAGTAGATTTATCTATATGAAAAAGTATCTTTCTTTAATTCATTAAATCTTAATACTTTTTGTAGTTACCCAAATTTCCTAAAGACGGAAATATATAATAAATAATTATGATTTGTGTATCAGATATGAGTGTTTTTGATACATAACATATAGGTATAGTATTATAAAGTTAGAAAGCGTTCTGTAATAAATCTGTTCATTCTACGAAGCAAAATAACAAAACGTGTCAGCAGTCAGTAGATATATTTTTCCTTATTTCTTTTGGTTCTGTAACTATTGTTGGGTTCTTTCCAAAGTAAATAAGCAGCTTTTTATAAAATGTAATAAGAAAGAGGCAGTGATAGCTCTAGAAAGCTCTAGAATAAGAAACAACGGATATCTCCTGTCCTATATTTCACGGGAAGATCAAACCAGGAGATCAGCTAGATGGGAGGATAAACCGAGTCATTTCCGCCATACTTCACTTGTCGCAGAGCGTATTGGCCTTTCTGCGGGAATATTCGGATTCAAAGTGAGGCCGTCCATACAAATACAAAAACACCCTTACCCCTTATGCTCTTCTGGTAGCACTGGCTCTCCGGGATTATCGTATTTCCTCTTTTATCGAATTTTGTCGAATCCTTCGACTCGGATGCTGGGGCGAATGATTCATTGCCCAGCCGTGATTTATATCTGAGTGCTTTTTATAACACATTTATTTCACGGCTTCTGGTTTCCTAATACGTCACTTTCAGAGTGGGAATAATGGAGGGAAAAAATCGACTTTATAGAAAAAATCTCTTTCATTACAGGGAACCACGGCCATTAAAACTACACGCTTTTGTCTGCTGTGGCCAACGGATTGTATTATGTAGAATTTACGATTGCCGTTTGCTTTAAGCCATATAATTGGCAAGAGCACACAACTCGCAAAACTGAAGGAAACCTTTCTTTACAGAATTTTGGTAAATCGCTAATACAGCGTATTTAATGAAAATCTGCAACTACTTTTGGACTACGTTAGTATGCATACAATATGTATATAAATTTTTTAATTTTTAAAATTTTTTTCAAAATTAATTTAATATACAGTTAAAACATTTAACAAAAATAACAATAAAGAAAAATTACATAGACAAAAAATGAAACAAAATACCACATCAAAAAAGAAGCAACCTCTTATGCTTGCTGTGTGATGAGAATATGAATAATTTTAGAACAATATACATAAAGGTATATATAAAAAAATAAATGAAAGTACATAAAACATTTTTATAAATAAGTTCATATACATATGCATTAAATTGCGTATGCGTGCGCACGTACGTATACGCACACATACACGAACCCTCATATTCACTCACATGCACGTACACATACTCCCACATACATACTAAAACATGGTGAAGAAAATTACAAAATAAGAAATTCAAGTTGCTTAACAAAAGAACTTAAAGTATTGTAGAAAAAATATTTAAAAAATATATATATATATTACCTTAATTTTAAAATATAAACTTTAATTTGAATTAAATGTTTAAAAGCAACATTTATTTAAGGAGGTTGATAGACAAATATTTGTACCTTCAGCTTGAATTTTGTAAAGACATCAATAACTTTTAGTACGTCGGGCAAATTGTCTTGGAATTTTTTTCCCTGAAATACATATATAACTTTTTTTTAAATGTTAAGCATATAATTTTGGCATTTTAATATTATATTGATGTCTACGTAAATAACCTAACGTACTTATGTATTTTTTATTCTCTTTATAGATTTGTAAAATTGATTTTTTAAAATATATTTTGTCAATTGATGGAACATTAAAATTTTAAATAGTTCTATTGTTGGGAATGTTAATAGTTTTGTAAAATCACTTGAATTGTTCACCTTAGTGATTGTTGAAATCTTGAAAGACCTACACAAAAAAAAAACAGATCTTGACTCGAGTTAACAATGCGACACAATCAGGACATTGGTATCGTAGTTTGCGCTGTGCTGATCAAGGAACTGCAAGTTTTTATTTCGCAAACGGCAGATCGGTATTTTGAATGCCACTTGTTTCAGTAACGATGGTACGTCAAAAGGGCTATCAGTAAATTAAACATAAATATGGAGTCAACGTTGATTCGAAGTTTTTGCGAACTTGAGATTTTGACTCCATTTCTCCATAAATGTAATCTCCCTTCTCTAGGCCATCATCCATGTTACATTTCTTAGCAGACGATGTTGCACCGATTCAATATGATTTATTCAGCCTTCATAGAAGGGGGAATATGAAAAATAATAAAAAAAATAAAAAATTATGTACTTCTTTTCCAAGAATAAAATATTTTAAAAAACGTGGAACGTTCGTTAAATACTCCTGTAAAAATTCAGTCAATATATCAGACCGCACTGCTCAAAGTTGTTTAACCACGTGACATGAGTGCCAAAGGGCTATGTCAGCAAGTCCTACCAAGACATGCATTCTCTCTCTCCATAGGTCGTCCATCTTGTCAGCTGTCATTTGTTTTTTCTTCATTCTGTGACGTTACTTCTGGCTCTGCCGACCCCTTGACCCCACAAACTCCACTACCCATAAAAAACACAATGCTTTTAAATGTGAAATATTTTCTTCATGATTTACTCGGAAATTTGAACTTTAAATCTATTTTCTTTAAGTGGTAATTAATTTTACTAGTAGAGAAGGGTTCAAACCTAAGATTTCTTAATCTATATTCCTTGAAACTTCCCCGGAACCACAACCCGTCTTAAGCTTTCTGTCGGATGAAAACTTAAAAAAAAAACAATTATTTAGTATGTCCGACTTTTGTATTGGTAAGTACTGGATATAATCTTATTATTTTTATTTTTATATAGACTCTTTATTCAATATTAATACAGTATAAAAATTAATAAACATATAGTTTAAAAGCATATTTGTCCCGACAAATTGTCAAATAATAGTTTGTCATCGGGTGCTCAAGCATTAGTTTTAATTAATATTAAAATAAAAGAACACAATAATTTTGTACATGCATTAAAAAATGAAAAATTATTTATTTTGTGTTTGATGCTTTGAAAAAAAAAACAGTGTTAAGAAGAAAAAAAACTTCAGATAAAATGGTTGAAAATATTTATTAAAAAGTAAAAAAATAGAAAGAAAAAAAAAACAAAACTAAATTAATATTTGAAACTTTCGGTAGCTTATAAATGTAACAAAAACAAGATAAAAAATAAAAATAAATCATAAATTTAAATTTTTAACTATTTTTTCTATTCAGTATTTTTGATAACATGGATACAATCAATTTTATTTATTTATTTTTTATTAATGAAACTTTTTGTGGATAATATTTATTGTACATTGGCTGGTTTATTGCCAAATGGCAATTTCTTCCAACCAACCAAAAAAGTAAAAGTTTAATTTTTGTGATTCAAGTCGCAAAACATATTCAATACAAATTAAAAATAAAAAAGCTAATGTCATACTAAAACAGAAATAATTGTATTTGTATATAAATTACCTTAAATTAATACTATTACTTAATGGGAAAAGGGAATAAAGAGGACAGAAGAAAGGAGTGATTAAGGAAGAGTAGTAAATCATGTAAATAGATTCACCTTTGCGTTTTTAAAAATAAATTTATGGTAGCGGACAGTTAAATTATTTTCTCCAAACTGACATTGGGAGCTGACAATAGATTATGCAACAATTTATTAAAGATTTACTCGGACCAGAGAAAATCATCATGTAATAATATTGACTAACCTGGTGTTTGGACTTTTTTCTTGTCGCAAGCAATCAGGGAAATTTGTGATCAGGAACACTGCAGGCACACAATTTCGTCCGGAGGCGGCGGATGATGATGAACGGCGATGGATTGATGATAAATTTGCGGCGTTGTGCGAGTTAAGGCGAAGTTATAACATAAACGGCGAATAGCGAAAATACTTTTCAACAATTCGAAATGCGTGCGGACATAACACTCAAAAAAGCGAAGACGGAGCGCGCGGGCCAAAAACAGTGTAGCGGGTAGTTAAATAAAAAATGTCCCGTAAAGCGTAGTAACTTCATAAAACAAAAATTAGCCAGTATCTACTTAAATATGATTATTCTGGCTAAAAAACATCGAAACAAATTATCGGCTCAATAAAAGAGAAAGGAAAGAAAAAATTCAGTATAATTTTATTCTGTTTTTTACATGCTCGTTTTAAGTAAATGTATTAATACGTCTATAAATAAATATTGTGTGCTCGTTCCCAAATTAGTGTTTCCCAAAACTTCTTAGGAATATTTTATAAAATGATGTATAACATGTTTCCTTAATATAAATCATAAAATCGAATAACTTTTAAATTATATTAACAAGCTATAAGCCATCTAACCATGGGTAGTTATGATCCTGTTTCCTTCTATTCAATGGAAATCATGTTTTGAAATATTTGAACAACTTTTTGCCAGGAAACGGATAGACAGAAAATTCCTTTGATTTATTTATTACCTTTTATAGCCTTCAGATATTTTTCAATTGGAGTCAAATAAATCAAACGATTGCCAAGATTTCATAAAAAAAACTGAGGAAATTATGCCCAACCTGTCAACCGCTGTCGGCACGGGAGGATCAATGAGGAATTTCAGTGGTTTTTAATTGTTGTTTGTTTGTTAATTTACTGGCTAATAAATAAGCCAATATGGACATAAACCATTTTATAACTATCAACCACTAAGTGAGCTACAGTTTACAGCAATACAACGGGCCGTAGGTACTCAGGTCGAGAATTGCAAACTCAAACCAAAACCGTCCGTTACACGTTTGTTGTTAAACTAAAAACCAAACCGAAAATTTGAAACGCTTTTGTTCTATGCAGTTGAGCTAAAGGGCTTCTTTAGAAAATTATTACTCTGGAGTCATAGACTATACAGGTGGCCAAATACTTGTCGTAAAAAAATGTAGGGGGTAGAACACCCTAAGGGCTGAAAAATAGGCAAATGTGTTCAGCGAAATGTCAACCGTTTCTGAGATATACTTTTTTATTGTTTTTTTTAGTTGATTTCACCACTGTTGTCTGAAAAAAAATTTTCAGGATAAATATTTGCTTTTTAATTTTTTTTTCTTCATTTCTTGAATACAGAATATTTTATTTTAAAAAAATACCACGTGTCGTTCAGTCAAAAATATTAATAAATTCTCACTTTTTATTAAATAATAGTATTTTTCAATAGTGTATCGGAGACGCCGACATTGATCTTTTTTTTAATATCGGGTATAAAGAGTTACATGGTACATATTTCAAAAACTTCAGAAATAAATAAGATTTCGCATAATTCTAAAAAAAAGTAGAAACTTCCCAAGATTTTGGCCATCATACAAAACATTGTTGTATATATTATGTATATAAGTATTTGTGCGGATGTCGGAGAACTGGAAGCCGGCTGGTTTAGAGGAGCCAAATAGCTAGCGACGATGGCATGCTTCTTGGCTCAATATCTGCACAGTACCCGAAGAGAGGAGAGCTGTTCCTCTTTCTTCTCTGAATCGAACCACAAAAAAAAAAAAAAAAAGAGAGAGAGGGAGGAAAGAGAGGAGGAAAAAAAAGAAAGGAGGAGAGATTAAGGAAGAGAAAGGAGATGTTTCTTATCTTTCTTCAGGCCCGTGCGAGAGACCCCTCTCTTCTCTACCCCATCCCGCTTCCCAAAGAGGAAAGAGAAAGACATTATATAAGCTTAACAAGGCGTAAATAAACAAAAAAAAATAGTTTAATTTTGAGAGTTAAAGAACAATTTGAGGCATAACTTTTATTTTCGATTAAAACATTTTTTTGCAGATTGAATTTGATACTTCATTAAATCACGAAATTAACATTCGTTTAGCGATAAAAATATCTATTGTCAAACATTAACGTCGAACAATGTCAAGGAATAGCGTTTGATTTACAAATGTCGTGTCACTCGTATTGGACACCCGTTTAGGGAAACATTCGACCTCCCGTGTCCGTCACAACCCCCGGACTTAGACAAGGGATGAACCGAGAGAAGTCAAATGTCTAATGTCTAATGGAACTTTGAAGAAGGCTCTAAAATACATAAAGACCTTATTTTTTTATATTGTTTGGGCAATATAATGTTTATTCGATATAGTAAATATTTCTACCAGGAATTGTAAATATTCGATTTTCTCTATTTAATAAAATAACCTACAGGTATTAATTATTTTATTTTCAACAATATTTTGAGTGTGTCGAAATGTTAGTAGACAAGGCTGGATTCCAACCCTTGGGAAGTTATAAAGAAATTTATTGCAACAGAAAAGGAAAATATTTTGAAGAAGGGAATATTTTTGAGGAGGCAACATTAGCAGTTCACAGTGGAGTTCTTGTCCCAAACCTGACGTATGGGAGCGAAGTATGGACTTGGAAAAACAGGGATGAAAGTAGCCTGAATGCTGTCTAAATGCGATCTCTCAGGCGAATGGGTGATAAAATTATATACGATAGATGCACAAATGTAGAGATCCGTACATTATGTAAGGCTGAGATAAGCATTATCGACTAAATCAATAAGGTCTACATGTCCAAACTAGAGCTCTGCGCTGGTTTGGAAATGTAAAACGAATGGACAGCGAAAGAACGGCTAAGAATATTTACAATTCGAATGTTGATGGGTGCAGAAATAGAGAAAAATCGAGAAAGACATTGCATGAGAGAAAGCGAGATCTGTAATCAAAGATAGAGTGATGTGACGTTCTATTCTCTCTGCTTACCCTAACGGGGAAACGGCGTGATGGTTTGTTTGTTTGTTTGTTTTGTTTGAATAGTAAAAGTCTAGGCATTTACAAAGTTAACGACCTGTAAATGGCTGGCTGAATGAGAAAGTTTAGTGCTACAGAAAATTGGATACAAAAATGTTTTATTGAAAAAACTAGGACATTAATATTATGCGGTGAAGTTTCTCTAAAATTTATGACACATTCCAATATCCTTATTGTATAAATCTATAAATATTTTATCCGTTAGAGCTTTATTATGGTCCAAGCTGGTTTCTCAACATGCGTCTCTATCTGAATATATTTTTAAAAAATGGAGCATGTATATAATACTCGGTTCACTAGTGTAGATGGACTAGCTCTCCCCAAATTCAATAATAAAAACGGAAAAAGAACACTAGCGAACAATATACTAAAAATGTAAAGTATGCTCCCATTAATATAAAAAAATAAAAAAAACTTATCTGGCTCAAGAGAAAGATGTCTGCTGAGAATCTGGCTTTTAGAACGTGGTTTTTATATTGAAATTTTTTTGTGTTTTTCTTTTTTATTTGGACAATTTTTTATTTTCGATGTACATATTTTAATTTTTTTCCATAGTAATAAGAGTTTTAATATAGTTATAGAATTTAAGAGATAAGATTATGATTATATATTAGAACTTGACTATAAGCACCTGCTGACGAACTGCATTTTATGCAGTTTAGTAGGACTTGATAATTTATAAGTTAATTTTTGTATGCTTTTGATAAATAAATAAATTAAAAAAAAAAAATTCTGTAAAATGACATCACAAGTTTTTCTAAATCAACCAATGACAGAGTATTATGATAGATTTACGGTTTCCCAGACTGATTTGTTTTACTCACCGATCAGGGCAATTCATAGAAAAGAATAATCGTAGCGATGATAATACGATACATATTTAAATACATTTTATTTTTATTAGTTTGAAAGTCTATTAGCAAAAAAAAAAATATCTTGAATGATGAATGTAACACAATGTGTAAAGTTACACTTAAAACAGGAAAAAGGCACAGTATCTCAATACTTTTATTTTCCGTTCTCAAAAATGTTTTTCGATAAATTTCCGTATTTTTGTATTATTCAGAGTGTTTCAAATCATTAAAAAGTTGTTTAATCGACGATATACGAGTTTTTTATAAGACATTTTCTATTTATTTAAAATATTCAATTATATTTTACCAATGACGATTGCAAATTATTAGAAGATAAAATAATACCGTGTCATAACCACAGCGTTTAGGTCGTTAATTATGTAATTATTATGTTTTATTTTATTTTTTAATAGCGCTTTAATACAAATAATGTAGATTTTTGTGAAATTTATGTTTTGGTTTAAAGAAGTTATTTATGCAAACTTACAATTTATCTTTGTGCGTTTTTAATACTTTTTAAAATATTATTTTAAGCTATTTTATGTCTGACGGTTTATTTCGAATTTTTTTCTAGAATATCAATTGAAACAATACTTTTATTAGATTTGATTCTGAATAATTAGTACATTCCCGCATAAAGATCTACGATTAAAAAAAAAATATCCATACTTTACATACAACGGCATTTCACCTGTCGCTTATTCGATTAATTCCATTACTTTGGAATGAAGTATCTGATTAAAAGACACCTGAATTATTTATCAGAACGTCTCCTTATCTGGACTGAAGAACTTATTCCGGTAATAATATATACAGAAAATTTTCAATTTCTCTACTCCATTTTTATCTGTTGACTGTCTACTGTATTTTTATAAAAGCTTAAATAGAAAGGTTTTAAAACTTAACAGGGATTAAATATAAAGTTATCAATTGCAAGCTGAAAGTTAACAAAGGATTATACAACTTTTAAGTACAGAAGTATTTTTTTAAGTGTGCTTAAAATATCTACACTTTGACAGGATTACTTTTTAAGAATTTCGCTAAAAAAAACTAGTAATCATTTCAACTTTTTGCCTGTAATTAAAAAGTTATTTTTTTTATTCCGTTTTTAGTTGTTTCGTGTCCACGCGGAACAAAAAATATGGTTCTGTGTGTGAAATAGAACCAGAACGACGGGCGAGTGTTTTTGACTCGATGCTACTTTAGTATTTTTTAAAAATATTTTGGTATATTTGCCTGCCATGGATGAGGTTTTGGGTGAAATTCGTCGTCGTGAAAAAAATATTTGATATTTAAAAAAAAAAATAAAATACCAGCGTTCTTATAATTCTGGCCGTTTTCAACGACTTGTAAAACAACTCACTATTAGAAAATGGAAATCAAGTTGGGGTAAAGTGGGGTTCGAACCTCGGACGTCTGATCCGTGAGTACACAACAGTAGTCACGGGATCACAACCCGACATCAAGTTGCGAAGAAATAATTTGTTTTATAATATTTAACATTTTAAAAAACCAAAAAAAATTAAAGGGGTAAAAAGTATTTTTACATCTAAACTTAAGACTTTTATGAATATGAGTACAATGTAATTTTTTTTTCTTGCACAGTTGGGGTCCAATTACAGTAATGAATGGCACAGAACACCCAGTATTGAGGAATATCACATTGAATTTTTATGTTCTCATCGGGATCGAACTCGGAACCTTCCGTTAATCGATCCCGGAACCTTTCGTGCGTGAGTCAAGCGTCTTGACTACTACACCACGGTGGCCGCCAATTTGTATGCTATTTTAATTAACAGTATTATTTTTCTCAATTACTTGTCCTAAACTCTTATATTTATCACTTAACACTTTGTATCGCGGAGCCGTGTAAACACGTGATTATATAACCACGCGTTGTGTCCCGGTCCCGTGTTTTAGAAGCGGTCTATAAAAGTGCATTTTATTGACATCTTGTGACTTTTATTAGTACTTTTTCGTTGCTGGTAAACCACGTGAAAATACGGGACCGGGACACAACGCGTGGTTATTAATTCTACGTGTTGACACGGCTCCGGGGTGCAAAGCACAAAAAACGGAGTGAGACCCTGTATATGTACGAACATTGCAATGCGCAATTGTGGCTCTCCATAAAGGCCAATGTTGGCAAAACCATCCAAAATGACTATTTAATTTTTTTAAATAAATGTAAGAAGTTTCAATTGATTCAACCCAGTATTTTATAATTATGACACTTTAATAAACCCTTCACAAAGCATGAAAATTCACAAAAATGGGCCGGGCACAGCGTAAATTCTATGTGTATTCGGCCGGTGCTTAAAGTGTAACATTCTTACCAATTTCATTCGTCCCTGTACCACTATTTTCTGTGGGCCAATTCAAGATTTTGTCCGAAATTTGCCCTTTTCATCATAAAGAACAAACTTTCCGAACATAATGTAAGTCGTCCAGCTTTTAAGTGTCTATACATTGTATTCTGTAACCGTATGCAAGTTCAATAGGAAAAGAATTTGAAATATGAGGAATTTGTTAGAGTTAAGAGAAATGTATTTTTTAACCTTTCTCTGTCCTTGTCCCAACAACATTCGCGCATCACGGTGCTGTGTAGTCATTACACATGAAAAAATTAGAGATTTTGAATCGGGAAAATGTAGTATTTATAGCCAATTGCTTCAATTGTTTATGGTTGAAGTCAAAAGTGATAATATTTTTAGTCTAATTGCTAAAAACATGAAAAAAACATTAGATCATGCTCCCAGCGCGGGCGAAAGAAACGCCCATGACGAATGTTAGAGAGGTACTAACACTCTTTCTCGCTCCCGAATATACCTGAACTAAAGAGAGTGAGACGTAAAGAGTGTGTCAGACAATTATATATTAGGGTAACTGTTTTATTATGTATTCCGCAACATGCGACACATTTATAAACTTTCTATAGTATTAGTGATTTATCTCCGGTTTTTTATAAAATTCTTTTTCTGTTCCCAATAAGTAATCATTATTTAGTAAAATAAAATATTTTATCTGATACGTAAATATATAACGGAGGAATACCGAAAATCTCAACCCATGATCTATTATATTATTGGAGATATTAAAGTTATTAGATGCAATGTGTGCTAGTTGCACAATACCGGGAAGGGAGAGTTAAGGTACCATCAATAAATTCGCACGTTTGTATGAGTACATCACTAATAATTTTTTGTACGCTAATCGCGTTATGATGATTTGATTGTAATAAAATATTTTAAAAAACATACTTTAAATAGACTGATATTAAATCATGATACATATTGATTTATTTAAAAGTATATTATTCATATTAAAGTATGCTTTCGATTCTATGATACATCGGCTTACTTCAATACCACTAAATAAAAAAAAAATTGACTTAGAATTAAATACTATAAAGAGTATTGCTTTCAATAATGGCTATGAACTCAATTTAATTGACAATATTTTGAATAAAAAACTTAACTTAAACAATAGGAAAAAATACTTATACAGTTCCCAAAATATTTCCAATAAAAATGAGAACTAGCGTAGAATTTTGTACATTAATTCATTTTCTAATAATAAAGCACAAATTTTACCTTACAATATTAGGCCAGCTTTTTATACTAATAATAACAAAGGAAAAATATTAACAAATTGTTAAGATAAGGAATGATAAATTAAATCATTCGGGAATTTATAAATTAAATTGTTTAAATTGCCCAAATTTCTATATTGGAAAAACTTCACGTAAATTTAAAGTAAGAATCAAAGAACATATAAGATGTCTGAGTAATAATAATTTTCAGAATTCGCAAATCATCTTATATCCGAAAACCATGAATTTAATCAAGAAACGGGTGTAGAAATTTTGCATGTCAATAAAAATGGTTTTCGTTTAGATAATTTAGAACGATTAGAAATTAGTAAAGCCATTAATCAAAAACTTCAAATAATAAATAATCAATTAAATTCAACTTCGAGTCCTCTTTTAAAACTATTCCCGTTATGATTTATTTTATCTTCTTTCTCTCTCTTTCTTTCAATTTTCTGTCTCTTTTATACAATATTTTATTATATAAATAGCAACGCGTGTAATTATAAGTTAGTTAAATTCCTGACGATGAGGTAGTAATCTGAAAACCAGACAGTGTAATTAAAAAAATAAAAAAATAATAAAGTTGTTTATACAAATTTATAAAAAAATAAGTGTATATTATTTAATTTAACTTTGTTTCTTGGAAAACGTGATTTTTTATTTTTTTTATTTTAACAGGTTAGACATAATTTAAATTGTAAATTGGTGGATTTATTGCCAAATGGCAACTTCTTCCAAACAACTGATGATGATTTTTCACTAAATAAAGGTATTATTTAATTAATTTAAGTTTTTTTACTGTTTTTTTATTGCTCAAAAAACTTTTTAAGAACTAATGTTATATTATTTAAAAATAAAAAATATTATCCAGTTATTCTCAACTTTACTGTGTTTTATCTATATTTAGAACATAAGATTTTTCTCATGGTTATTGTTATCTTTTATTTAGAGATGTTTTGTTTCATTTTTACTTTTTTGTTTTTTGTATTATATTTTCACTCAATTTTTCGTTTTAATTGTTCTATTATTTCATACTATGTACTACATGATTATTGTGCACTGCTGTGATTATTTCTGTAAATTTTTTTTTTTAGTATAAGGTTCTATGAACCGTTGATGTATAAATAAATAAAAAAATAATAAAATAAATTTTTAAGCAATAAATATCAAACCTGTGATCCGTGAGTCGTGACATCGACAGAATCATCTGAATTTAAATGGCTATAACCATGATATATTCCATTTTAAAAAGGTTAACTACTTAACTGAAATGTACACTTTTATATATTGTTGTTTACAAAGTAATTTTGTTATATTTGAACGAAGTGCGAATGCCCACTCATTTAAAAAAATCATGTTTTTATCTTTCTACTCGCAATTTCTCTATCTCTCTACTCGAAATAAGATGTTCCATAAAGATGAGATCAGAGGCCATGAATTAAACATTCGAGGGAGTGTGAATATGTCTAGAAAGAAGTGGGTAAACCAGGAGAATCTTCTACCAGTATTTACTAGATTCTTCCATCTGTATCTACTTCTTGCGCTTCTTTTTACCTTTCGAAGCGGATAAATAATTGCCGTATTGCTCCCAGTTTTATCATTTCCGATTTGTCCGAGCTAAAGCTTCCATTGAATTTGGATACTTAAAGTGAAGCTGTTTTCCATATTGCAGTGTTTACCTTTCAATAACAAAGTTGATCTAGTGAAGAGAATTTGCGTAAAGGAAACTTTCTTAACATGACCAAACACATTTTTTTTTATTGGCAAAACGGGTAACATGAAAATATAAAATGAAATAGATTACGTTATTTTTTTTTATAAAAGTGAAGAATCATTTCTTAACTAACTAACTAACTAACCATCACGCCATTTCCCCAAGGGGGTAGGCAGAGAGGATAGAACGCCACACCACTCTGTCCTGGCACACTTCCTTTGCTTCCTTCACATTCATACATCTTCTCATGCACGCACGTCGATTATTCCGACTTTTCACATGACCACTTTCAAGAATTTGTTGTACTTGATCATGCCATGTCTTTCTCGGCCTTCCTCGACTTCTACAACCAGACAAATTCGCATCATAAATCTTTTTAGCCGTTCTTTCATCATTCATTCGCTCCACATGACCGAACCATCGCAAAAGACCTTTCTTAATTTTGTCGATAATGCTTAACTCAGCCTTGCATTCTGCTCTAATTTCGACATTAGGGCACCTATCATACATTGTTTTTCCGCACATTCGCCTGAGGGATCGCATTTCAACAGCATTCAGTCTACTTTCGTCCCTTTTTTTCCAACTCCATGCTTCGCTTCCATACATTAGGGTTGGTACCAGAACTCCATTATGAACTGCTAATTTAGCCTCTTGCGATAGACACTTATTTGCTACGACAGACTTTAAGGCACCATTAACTCTGTTACCGGCACTAACCCTCCTTTCAATATCCTTGTCCATATTTCCATCTCTAGTAAACATACTACCCAGATATACAAATTCTTCGACCTGTTTCAAACTATCTCCATTTACTACAATCTTACATTCAGTCATAGTTACATTTCTTTCAAAGACCATGACGTTCGACTTTTGCACATTCATTAGCAAATCACTCTCCTTGCACACTTCGTAAACCTTTGTAACCAAGGATTGCAGTTCCTCTTCGCTGTCAGCTAGGAGGACTGCGTCATCGGCGTACATAAGGCAACTGACAGTTAGATTACTCATTTTCGCTCCCACATCCATACTTTTCAATTCTTTCATACATTTATCCATGTATATGTTGAATAACCACGGTGACATTACACATCCCTGTTTGACTCCTTTAGGGATGTCAAACCAGGAAGTTAATGACCCATTTACCCTTACACACGCTACACTATCTTTGTACAAGGAAGCAATAGCGCGGACAAGGTTGTCATTTCTTATTTATTTATTTATTTATTTAATGCACACAATTTTATCATAGCACAATTATAATTTTTATGTCCCGACTTGTTAGAAAATTCCGTGCTAAGTCAGGATTCTTCTTTATAAAAATTAAAACATTTTTTAATATACAAAACAATATACGAAAAAAAGAATAAACTTTTTTTTTTTTATAGAAAAATAAATATTTGCGTTCTTATGATTTACCCAAATATTTAATTTTGAGGGCCATTTTCAACGAGTTGTAAATAACTCACTATTAGAAAATGGAATCGAGTTGGGGTAGAGTGGGATTCGAACCACGGACCTTCGGTCCGTGAGTCCGAGACACTAGCCACAGGACCACAACCCGATTTATATGACTATAAATATATTTGTACAAATTTATAATTTATTATGTTACTTTACAGTTAATAACCTATTTTTTTACGCAATTGACCCTTAGAGATAATATAATAAGAAATTTTTACCATCGAAATTCTCTAGACAAAAAAAACAATCAATTAAACGTTCCATAAAAGAAAAATCAAATAAAAAATGGTTATCTTATAATATTACATTTTTAAGGCCAATGAAATGTAATAAGCCTTGTAAATTCAGTAAATAAAAAAACATGACTTCCACATTCCCTACTCAAAAATGTTTTTCCTCTCTATTACAATAAATTAAAAAAGAATGACTGAATTAAAAACAAATCAATTATTATTATAGTTTTTTAATTCGTGTACATAACCTGCTCAATGTCATTGGTTGTCAGTGGGTTAAGTGCAAAAGTTACATCAATCAGTGTGGAAAACCTAATAATTATTATTTACTGACGTATATTATAATTTTGGCATTCATGTTGTATCTATATGCAAAATGCTTAGCTGAAGGTACGCCGTTATAGAAAAAATATTGCAACAGAGACAGAAAACAGGTTTGAGGAAGTAATGTGGAAGTTTAGTCGCTTACAAGGATACTTAGCAGGTTCATATGATGATTTTACACAATGAGTAACATTTATTGTCGGCCTTATTGTGTAGTGGTCAGGGCGTTTACCTGCCATGCAAGAGGTCTCGGGTTCGATTCCCGACATGGTTGATGTGATAAATCCAGGTATACGTTTTTAGCTGTAGAAATTTGCGAGTTAAGCGACCGCGTATTCCTACAGGACAAATGTACCTTATGAGTCAGTTCTACGCAAACGCTGAGTGTGAGCGCACGGGTATTAAATTTGGCGTTAAATCGTAGGGACTATCATAGTAGTCCACGCAAGCATTAAAGTTATATTTTTGTTATACATAATTATTATTGATCGCGTCACTGGTTAGAAGCTGATGGACGTTCGAATAACTAGTTTGCGTTATCTTTACATTCTTTGCCACCAAACCCCTAATACAAATGAATGCAATTACCTATCTTGTACTGGGGTTCTTGGCATCTCATTTTTTGGAACTTCTCTCGTGGCAGGCATGATCAGATCCTGTAGTCAGAAAGGTCAGCGCTTGTCGGTTTCTTAATTATTCATCTGCGAAAACACGACACAGTGGATTATTGATCGCTAAAACAAATTATTCGTGATCGCGCTGGGAATATGAAAATACATGTTCATTCGATGACAGTTCGGTTGTTATTAGGGCCGGAAAGGAAAATATGGTACCGACAGTAGAAATTACAATATTTTACTAGGGTCCAGTAGGTAGCAAATAAATCTAACGCCACAATCCAGTAAATGTGCTATACACAAACACATATAGTACATGTGGCGTAACCAGTTTTTTTCCTTCGGTTGGTTGTTTTTTATACTACTAGTAACAATAGTATTGACTTATTTTGCGGTATCTTAGAGAGTTTTTGGTAAATTTTATATTTAATTTTTATTTAGGTTGTAGGAATATTAGCTGTTGAGAGGGTTGGAGTTTCTACCCCAGTTAGATATTGACAGAAGACACAAGGTTGCTCTTTGCTGAAAAGGATACGGCACTTGTTTGTGTAGCGCGAATGTAGCGGCGATGATGAGTTGAAGAGACTGCACTTGAACTACATGTCGAGCTGGACTGGCTGACCGAACGGAACTTGTTGGGCTGACTGACTGGCGTTGCCACGCTTTGATGTCTCTTTATAGGCGACGTTCCTTTGTAGTTCATTTCTTAATGGTAGGGATGATGTGAATGAACTGCAAAAAGATGATCCCGATTTCATATCCCATACAGACAAAGTTGCATTAAATGTGATATTGGATTCCACAAAAAATGATGACATTGCTTTCATCGGTCATAACACTATTTCAAGTGAAACGTTTTAGCACGTGTGTGTCATCGATTATGAACTATGAACCCTATAAGGTAAATAAAATGGCGAGGAACTTACAAAAGGTTTCATTGTTCCACAAAAAAATAATTGTAAAACATGTAGTAATGAGTATGTCCGGATCATCAGGCAGTAAAATGATTTCAATTTAAAGAAACAAACTATTATTTTTTTAAATATTATGTATCTTTTTTGGGTGATACCGTGTATGTTGGATTTGATCCGACGTTTCGGCTACCATTGCAGGAGCCATCTTCAGGGAAAACTGTGTACACAGTTTTCCCTGAAGATGGCTCCTGCAATGGTAGCCGAAACGTCGGATCAAATCCAACATACACGGTATCACCCAAAAAAGATACATAATATTGATAACAGTGACCGTGAAAACCTTCGCACCTTTATTATTTTTTTTGTTGTTGATCTCTCATAAGTTCTTCAAAATTACTGTTTTGTAACCAAGTTCCTAGAATTGGTTGTTTGGTTTAATTCTTCTCTACGTTAAAACTTTATGTAGCGTTTTTTATCATTAAATTAAAACACAATCGACGTACCGGTTTCGCGGGAAAACGATAGACATAGAAAAGTTTTTAATAACAAAAAAAAAGAAAAAACATTTCGTAAATATTTATTTATTTACTTTTGAACTGTTCATTACACAGTTTTTGAGACGTAAGTCCCAACACCATGGGTTTAAAAATTCTGTGTTAAGTTGACACAAATAATTAGTTAACACAATCGTACAAGTATATCACCACAAATATTATATAGGATAAGAAAAATACAAATTTTAAAAAGATTTAAATACGGTCATATATTCGGAAAATCAGCAACGAGTTTCCCACTCAAATCCCTCCCGCTAGGGAAAATCCAGTCCTTAACCCCTCTCTTGAAAATGTTTTTTCCTTAAGGGCTTAATACGCTATCTTCACTTCTCGAAAATGTTATCTCTCTGTTTTTCAACGAATGACAATCTTGACAACTCCATAAGGGTGGAATCCAGCATTGTCTACAAACATATGTGTATACTCAAAATATTGTTGACGCTTTTATATTTTATTTTTGTGCCGTCTAGAACGTGCCACAATCATTTTGAATCTTTTGTCGATGACGGGTGAATTTTCATTGTATCCACACGATTCGTATTTTGTTATACGCATCCAAATAAACGTTTCTGTGGGTATCAATCAGGATCCGATCTGTATTCCTGGCACATAATGAACAGGGGTGCATCCGGATTGGGTTGCTACCCTAACGAAGATGTGTTTTGTGTGGCTGCACTCACGCGAAAAGGTGCAGTTGTGCGTGTCGTTCTGATTGCTAGAGAGTCTGTAGACTACAAAGTCTATGTACAGTGCAGAGTAAGGCCCATTTCATACTTATCATCCAAATCAACACGACACGGTAAAATTATTATGGATGGATATTTTTCAAATTATTTTCAAAGAAAAATAGTTGATACTCTCAGTTAAAAGTCCAACAAAAGAAAATTTAGAAAAATTATTCGGCCTTATGCTGTACTAGCTAGTGCCTTTGCCTGACATTCGTATGTATGATTTTTGCTTGTTGATGCAAGGAATTCCTACACCAGTTGGAGATGACAAAAGGAAACGACGTTATTATTTGATGTGTATTTATTACATGTTGAATAAAATACTGAATTTGATTATGAAGCCAGAGTGTAAGGGCAATAATTGAAATGCACTTAATATTACTTGTCTGAACGGAACTCTACAGAACTTCTCATCTACTATTGACTTTTTGTAGTAAGGGTTTCACGGCTTTTATTGTAGTCATCTCTACTGTTCTCTCTTCATCCAACTGAGGAATTGAGGTCATCTTCTATTTCCCTGACTGTCAGCAATTTGATATCCGTGCTAGGTAATCAGTGTTTTGGATGTTTGAATTATCTTTTGTTTTTCAAACAGGAAATGCCCGATTCTCCTTCCACGCCATCCTTAGAACGACAGTAGGGTAAGCAACAGTAGACATTGGCTTCCGGGTGGGTTCCACAGCGAATGAAAATAAAAATTTGTATATAACAATCGAACAGTTGAACCCGTCAGAACAGTTGTTCCAATACATGAAGGTGCTGGATATGAGACAACTGCACTTACACACTTCTAGTCGGACAATAAGGAGAGGTCTCAGCAAAATGTCCGTACGAGGTTTTTTCAGAGCATGAATTATGTCATACCCAAAACCTGTATGACTTTTGCTCAGAGACATCTCTCATTTATCGCCCCGAGAGTGTTCAATATGTTGGAAGAGCGTTTTAAGCTCTCAAGGACAAAAACAATTTCCAAGAAAGTAGTTAAGGACTGAATTTTCCTTAGTGGGAGGGATTTAAGTAGGAAACTCCTTAACGATTTTCCGAATGTTTGAGTTTACTGTTTACCATATTGATGTGCCATACGAGTAGATACATGTAGCATTTTTTATAAAATCATTTTTTATGTTTCTGATCCTATATTTGCGGTGATATACTCATGTGTCTGTGTCAACTAATTGCTAGTCTCATCTCAACACAGGACTTTTAGTCCCATGGAGTTGGAACTTATGTCTCAAATAATATACTTATGTATGTTAATAAATAAAATAAAATAAAAATAAATAAATAAATAATATTTCAATGAACTATTCTCCATTATAATGTTGGTTTATGTAGTTTATATTAACTACTGCTCGGTACTCGGTAATTCTAAATACCAGAAACTTGTCATCTTAAACTCGTGTGTGGCGTAAAAATACACTAGATGATACTAATTTTAAAAAAGAGCTTAATACAATAAAACAGATTGCTAATAATAATGGATATAATGAGAACTTAATTGATAAAATATTAAATCAAAAACAATAACGCAAACTTATAAATAAATATTTATATTTGACTCCTACAGTAAATAAAGCAAACCCACCTAAACAATGGAGGCGGATTCTTTTTAAAAATGACATATTTTCAAAACAATACCATCAAACATTAAACCGGCTTTTTACACAACTAATAATAAAGGAACATTGCTTAAAAATCACAAAGACAAAGTCCATAAATATAATAAATCTAGGATATACCAATTAAATTGTAATAATTGCGATTCAATATACATTGGAAAAACTAGAAGAAACTTTAATATTAGACTAAAAAAACACTTCAGAGGCATAAATAATAATTATTTTTCTGAATTCGCAAATCATCTGATAGGAAATAATCATAACTTCAATAAAGACACTGGATCAAAAGTACTTCATGTTGAAAATAAAATATTAAAATTAGACAACTTAGAAATCTTAGCAATTAAAAAAGCGATTCATAATAAAAAAACAATAATTAATAACCAAATAAGCAATATTTTTTTTAGTCCTCTCCTGTCTAACTTCGAAAATAATGATATCAAATTACCACCCGTGTAAGAAAAAACGACTTGATTTATTGGGTCCACGTGTAGTATTTAGTGAACATGATAAAAATAAAAAAAGGAATCAATTCATTAGTTACGTAAACCTTGACGAAGAAGCTTGTTTGCTTTGAAACCGGTCGGTGGAAAATAAAAATTAGTTCTTAAAATCAACGTTGTTTTATTTATTTTTATTTGATCTATTTTTGATATTTGTTTATTTTATTTATTTGATTATTTTACATTTAAATGAATACCAATTCAATACGCGAAACTCATCTAAGAGATTATCAAATGAAAATCATAATTTATGTAAATTTTACTGCTTAGTAGTAATTGAAAATTCGTAATGAAATACGGTCAATTTTACCTTTGACATAAGAAATAATTTACGTCTTAGTAACTTCATCATAAATATCGCATACATAATTTATATTCGCTCATAAAAATGTCCACTTGCCTTCTGTATTAAAACTGATAAGATAGCTATTAAAGACATAATATTGCAGAATACGATTTTATAGATTCAGGTTCATAAAACAAAATGCTTCATATTATTCATGCAATATGGATAATTTATAAAGCGTCATTTTTGTACAATCAGTATCCCAACATGTCTTCTAGCTACAGAGCGCATGGTTGGTATGAAATTTAGCCTTTATTTATATTAACATATTACAACAGAGATGAAGAACATTTTAGAGAAGAAAATATAGAAGTCTCAGCATCTACAGGGCTTGTGATCTGTCATTGACTGGTTTAAGTGGCCACTTACACTATAACATTTACCATTCTGCTCATATTTGAATGTCTATATTCCTGCAATTCTTTAATCTCTTGATTTTTTTAAAGTTAAAGAGCCGAAACCTTTATTTATGCGGGTGAGATTCATATGATTGAATAATATCACATACATTCTTGATACTAGGGAACGCCTGAAATTTTATTTTTTTTTATTTTTATACTTCTTCAAGATCCATGGACCTTGATTTATATTATTGATTAATTTACTTTTTAGTGGTTTTTTTTTTCTTTTATAAAAAGAGTTTTATTACAACACGTCCAACAGCCACAGAGCGCATGGATGGTTAGATAATTTTTAAGGAAATAATTTGATGATTGACGATATTTACATCCGGAAGCTAGATTAACAAACGTCTTGCAGCTACAAAACGCGTGGACAAATGGCATTCAAAGTATTCATTGTGAAGTGTAAGAAATTTGTCAAGTTAGTGTCCGTGATAAAAAATCAACTATAAACAACTCAATAAATAAAGCATAAAACCTAATTTGTACGTTTGTTGGCACAGAGAGGGAAACATTTTTGAGAAGGGAATATGGAAGTCAAGGCAGGGCTTTAACAGGGCTTATGAACTGTCACTGGAAGTGGCTATGTTACGCAAGAAGCATAAAAAATGGAAAAAAATAATTCAGGCATTGCCAAGTACGTGAGTCGGTTCAAACGGATGAAACTCACCCACATGATAAAGGTTTAAGCTTTTTTACTTCTCAAAGTCAACAGATGGAAAAGCTGTGGAAATGTGGATGTTTAAACATAGCAGAAAAGTGAATATTGGAGTTTGTTGATTGGCCACTTTAACTAGCCATTGACAGGTCATAAGCTGTGAATGCCCTGACTTCTATATATCCTTCTCAAAAATATTTTCCCCTTCTGTTACAACAAATTGAGATCAAACTCCCTAGGGAGGAAAACTAGCCTGTCTAAAAATATTTGGACATACTTCTAACATTTTTGTCAATTTTTATGCCCTATGATTAAGTAGATGCGATCAATCCTTGAATTCGGACAAAAAGTCCAAATAGTTGTAGAAAGCTAAGTACAGCGGTAATAAAAGGCTACCTTTTATTAAACGTAAATTATCTTTGTATTTTACGAACTTAAAAATCTTAAAATATTGTTTTTCTAAAATCATTTAAATCAATCCAACCTATTAATTACAGAATAGGCAAGTTAGTATAGGTACCTTTTTAATTTTTATGTGAACTTTTTCTGTATTTATTTCTGGTTCTGTTTTTTTTACAATTTTCTAAAGATGTCGGCAAATAAATAAAAACTAGAATCAAACTTAATGCGTAATCTATGTTTGTATTTCTACTAGGAGCTCATAAAATAGCAGGGTTGTTGTATCTGACGAAGAATACCGCAGGAAGAGTAATGATTAACAATAACGAATCACCGGAAAACAGACAATAATTATTCAGAATCGCATAATTGCACACGATTGATATGTTAGATATATTTTAATGACCTACGTACATCTAAAATCTCCATAATTTATATCAATAAATTTACACTATAATTATCTCTTCCACTGTACATTCCTTTTTACTCCACAATAAAATTGGCAAAAACAAGTCTATCGACCTCCACAAATATTATTTAAGTTTAACAAAAATAGGGTTCTGAGCAAAACTGATCGAGTAATAATTTAATACATGCTGTAATTACAAGCAGTTAAAACGACAATCCGGTTATAACGTGTCGTGGTATTTTCGGCCGTGATTTAAATGATCCAGATCTCTCCCAAACACACCAGGCGCGCATACATTTATTGAGATAAAAGTTTGAATTAAATAATTATCGTAAATGCGCAGGTTTGGTCATAATGGTCATATGAGAGCGAATTCTCCACCTGGAAATTACTTTTGAATTTGCATACTAATACCCAAGCAAGACATTGCGTGTCCTCTTGAATGCTGCGCTCTCCTGGTAGATTTTTGGACGTGTCATTATTTCTTTTTATGCTAATTCCTGATTTTGTTTGTGCGTGGGTTGGCGAAGCATTGGATTAAACATCGAGAAAGCATTCAGAATGATAGATCGATTTTCGTTTACCGACAGTTTTGTTCTCTTTTTTAAAACCACATTGAATTAAACATATTTAAATAAAGCTAATGGAATCCTGTCGGCATTTTCAATTTTATCGTAAATCCAAAAACAAAACAATTGAAAAAGAAAATAAAAATAACCCAACCCTAAATTAATATTTATTGAATAGTGGGAGTTGCACTTTTAATTATAAATAAAAAAAACAAAGATAGAAGAGAAATAGTACACCTATTTGTTTTCAGAAATATTATTTTTTTGTGCTTAAAAATAATAGCGATGTTTGAAATTGATTATGTTAATTATTCGTACCTTGATTAATTATGTTAGTGTGAAGAGTTGTTATCTTAATGAAATGCACTAACTCTGTCACTACTCTTTAATATTCAAACGATTAGAGCCAAACTTATGAGCCTGGTATAAAGTTACGCCTTGACATAGTTGTAGAATAAGGATGGTATTCCCATCTGTATTCTACCACTATGCCGAGGCGTAACTTTATGCCAAGTTTATACGTAAAGCCTTTAGGGTCTGTATAATAAAATGCGCGTTCGGCCCACTGCACCAAACGAAAAATATAAGTTCGTGTGATACAATTACACGAAGAATTCATTTGATGTTGTTCATGAAAAAATTATAAATGTCTTATTTTTTGGTGAATAATTGTCTTAAACACACTATAATAGTGGGGTCTAGAATTTCAACCGTCCATGCGCTCAGTGGCTGCAAGACTTGTTGTTATCTAACTTCTAATTTTATAAATTTGCTTTTTATTTCGTTTTTAAAATATCACTTAAACTCTAAACTTAGAATAATCTCTAAATAGGGGCTAGATTTCTTATTGTCTATGCGCTCTGTAGCTGCAAGACGTTTTGTTATCTAGCTCCCATATATCATAATTGTGATAAATCATAATTGGAGACGAGGAACTTGAATCCCAACCGTCCATGCGCTCTGTAGCTGCAAGACGTGTTGGGATATTTATTTACAGTACAGCGCCCTTGAGGTGATTTTCACAAAAATGGCGCTACATAAATTATCCAAACATTATTATTATTATTATTATTATCAATAGATTCTGTTGTTTGGAAGGTTCTGAAATTCATTTTAAGGGAATAAATAAAATTACTTTGTTTTATAAACCACTTTTTTTTTACTGTCACAACCGACTAATTTCGGCAACTCACGTTGCCTTCTTCGTTATTATGTACAAAACCATGTTACCAAACAAAGTAATTTTATTTATTCCTTTAAAATATAACAATGAACTACAAAGTTAGTGCTACAAACATCCAAAAAAGACTGAAATTTTACTCGTTTTTCTCGATGTCAAAAGCAAATTTATATTTGAAATAATTGTGTTTGTTGAATGGGACAACGCAATAAATGAAAGAATTATTACTCAACTGGAATGTACGGGTCTGAAGTCCAACTTAATAATGATGACAAATTTACTGTACATAAAACAACGGATCAAATATCAAGGTGGGTTTTATGAAAGTCCAACGGCGGGGTAAACGAATTAAAAGGGATGAAAGATGGGAACAGATAAAATAAAAATGAAATTCTAAAAAAACGTTTGCTCTCATTCGCCCACACAACATGTTGCATCCAGCTGAGAATTTTATAGCGACATGCTACGATTCACGCGATGAGAAATAATGATACCATATTTTTTATTCAACTGTTATGTATATTTATTTTTCTGGTACATTTTTTAATGTCACACAAGTACTTTTTATGCGAAGAATATTCAAGCCAAAAACGGTACAGTTTGAGCTATCATAAGCATCACCTGTCGGCACTCAATGGTGAATAGAGCACCGCATTGCTACATTAAATGCAGCGTATTACTATCATGCGTTGCATGAAGGTAAGGTGATCAGCCTTACGCTTCAGGTGTCAGTCCAGGAACATGAAATATTGCAGTTTAAAACCCTTTTTTATCAACATAATGTAGGCTTTATCAGCAATCGAACTCAGGACCTCAAACATGGAAGGCAAACGCGCTAACCACTCAACTACAAGACGAATTTTATTTTTTTTATTTTGTGCTTTTACCTTAGAGTAGCAATCGAGTCGAAATCACCCAGTCGTTCACGTTTCTGGATCTATTTCTCACAAAGAATTGTATTATTTATCCGCCAGGACACAGATAATAGTCTTACTTATTAAACATGTACAGACGCATATTTTATTGTTGTAGGCTTGCAAAAAAAAATCACTTAAATATTACATAAACATATAGTTTATTTATAGATTTCAGTTTTATAGTTAGGAGAAGGGCGATCGTTTTGTTTTGATATAAAGCACCTACCAGTTAATATATTAAACGTTTAAAAAGTTATAATAAACCAATGAATTTGATTGATATAAAATTGTTAATAATATAATGTAATTGTTAATAATTGTAAAACAAATGAAATGATATTGTATTTCATATAAAATAGTTTTTTTTTTGACTGACATTTCTCAGTGGAACTGTATTTTAATTATAATTTTAAGAATAAGGATTTAGTTTAATTTCCCTTTTTTTTCGTTGTAAACGTCATCATTACCTACCAGTCTGACAATGTAGGAGATGGATGAAATCCGGTCACTGTACAAATTAAAAATAAAAGTCGAATCAAATTTTATACCTATTGTTACGATAAAAATATTGTACTCATTTGGTACTTAATGTCAATATAAAATTTGTAAATTTTGTTATTTTTATGGATGTCAAGGGTGGTGTATAATAAACATCTCAATTTATCAAAACATGATCTTAGCAATCTGTTACGACTGTCATAAAAATATCAAGGAAGCATGTTCGAAAAATCAGTTTCCCGAAAACTGTTACCGTAAAATATGACAGTCGTTTATCAAATTGATGAAAGATAACTTTACATGTGGGTAAGTTTAACTGACGAACTAACTATTCGGTTTAAGTTAATATTAGAAGCAGGCGTGAAACGGCGACATAACTTCCGTCAAACTTGTCAGCGAACTTACGAATTGGAAGCTTTTAGTAGTAGTTTGGTAGATTAAGATTTACAAAAGCTTCAAAGAACTTTAAAGCTATTAAAAAGTTTAAAAATGTTTTTTTTTTTTTTAAAAACCGTTTTTATTGACGTGTGTTTTTTACACAAAATTATTTTATTTATGAATTTTTCTTATCGTAACTGAATGTAAATTTACAAAATGGTACATTCGATAGTATAATTTACTTGTTTTATGAACTCCTTAATTACTGTGGTAAACAATTCCTTTGCGCGCGGTGATGTAACATCATGTTACCACAAGCCAAATACCGAAATTTTCTAAAGGTCAGACATTTGAAAAAAACATGGAGACATATTTAATATTTCCTTTTCTATAATTTATAAAAATTATTTAACCCTGTTGTATCAAAATAAATTAAAAAATCATAAATACGCCGGACATCTTACATGTGTGCGTCTCCCATCACTGTCAATAACCGACACCTATAATCTCTTTCACTCTGGTCACAAAACAGCTTCTCTATCTTCCTTGTTATGAGTTCCATCTTTGCGCTCTCTTTTATACAAATTTATTGCTTTATTGGCTTAACATTAATTTTTCGCGTAGCTTAGATAAATATTTTTTGTAATAACTTTTACTTTCCAACTCTAGTGTAATAATGTTGAACTGAAGATGACAAGAAATTTAAATTCATTATTTAAAAAAAGAAAAGAGAAATGCCATGTCTTGTATCGTTTGAAGACTGGTATGACATTTATTTATTTATTTATTTATTAACGGACATTGTCCATGTATACAATTTGTAAGGTTTAAATATTACAATAAAAGAGTAGTTTAAAACATTTAAAGAAAAAAGAAAGAAGCATTGACAAACATAAGGGACATCGAGACAAGATCTGGACTATTTATTTAGTGCTCGTTTAAATCGTTGTAAACTTAAACCAAAAAAGTCCAGATCCTGTCTTGAGTTAACAATACGACAAAGGCGGGTCATTGGAGAATTTAGGCCATAGTTTGTTCTATGCTGATCGATGAACAGTACTTCATTGTTTCTCAATCTACGAGTCGGAATATTGAATTTTACTTGTCCCAGTAATGATGGAACATCGATTATACCATTTAGTATGCCGAACATATATATGGAGTCAATATTAGTTCTACGTTTTTGTAGACTAGAAATATTTAACATTGACTCTATTTCAGCATAAGAATAATTATCTCTCTCTAGTCCAAGCATCCACGCTATTTTTCGAAGCAAGCGATGTTGGACTGATTCAATGTGATTTATGCGATTGACATAGAATGGAGACCAGACCACTGAGGCATATTCAAGAAGAGGGCGAACAGTCGAGCAATAAAGAGTTTTGATTGTACGGACATTAGTAAAATCAGAGGATATTCTGTTAATGAAGCCAAGTAATTTCAGTGATTTATTTACTGTATTATCTATATGCTCGTTGTATGTCAGTTTATAGTCCAAAACAACTCCTAAATCTCTGATGGACTTGACTACATCAATTTTGGAGTTTTCTAATAGGTACTCGAAGGAAATTGGTTGTTTTGTTCTATGAAATTACATTATTTTGCATTTTTTAATATTTAGTTCTAATTTATTGACTTTACACCATCGGTTAAAAGAGTTAATGTCTGATTGAAGAAGAAAGCAGTCTTGTAAAGTTTGAATTATTTTGAGAATTTTGTTGTTGTCCGCGAAGAGCCAAAAACGAGAGTAAGAGAATGATTTAGCAACATCATTAATAAACAAATTGAAAAGCAGGGGTGCCAAATGAGCACCCTGAGGTACACCCGATGTAACATCAATACTGGTTGATAAATAGTTATTTATCCGAACATTTTGTGTCCTACTAGTTAGATACGATTTAATAAATGATAGTAATGGATCTCTTATTCCCAAGGCATGTAATTTATACATGAGAATTTTATGATCTACTTTGTCAAATGCCTTAGAAAAATCTGTATAAAGAACATCAATCTGCTGACCATTTTCGAGTGCTTTGACAATAGCCTGGGTATAATCTACCAGGTTAGAGGTGTTTGATCTGGCAGATCTAAATCCATGCTGTTCATCGATCAGTATATTCCTAAACATGGGCGTGATTTTGCTAGCAATTATAGCTTCAAACATTTTAGGGATACAAGATAATGTTGAAATAGGCCTATAGTTGCTAACATTAGATTTATCGCCTGATTTAAAAATAGGCCTTATATAACTTATCTTCCATAAGGATGGAAACTCACCAGATGACAGAGAGAGATTAAACATGAATGAAATTGGTTTAGAGAGAGTGTAGCTACAATTTTTTAATAATAAATCTGGAATACCATCAGGCCCAGTGGTCTTTTTACTAGTTAATTTGTTCATAGAACGGAAAACATCATTATTAGAAATTGTGCAACTGTTTAAATCTATAGTAGACATCACAGATACATAAGAGTTAAAATAAAATAAGCAGAATTTGAATCAAAAGGGATGATGTAATTTTTATAAGATTATAATAGATTTTCTTGTACTAACGACAAATAATGAATTTCGAGCTGTCAAAATTATGATATATTTTTTAAACTTTTATAAATTTAAAAACGTATTATTTTATTTTTTTGCCTCTAATTATTTTTTTAATGAAAGACCGAAAGGTTAATTGTAAGAAAATTTTTAACATACATCGGTAAACATCGTTCAAAATTAATTATGAAGAATCGAATTGTGGTCCCTAGGTTAATGTTGCGGACTCACGGATCAGAGGTCCGAGGCTTAAACCCTTCTCTACGCAACTTGATTTCCATTTTACAACTCTTTGAAAATGGCCCCGAAATCAAAATATTTGGGCAAATCAAATATTTTCTTTAAAAAATATATATATATAAATTTATGCGAGTGGAATAAGGGAGAGCGTCGGCCTTGTAGTGTAAAAAAGCACGATTCCCGACATGGTTCTTAAGAAATATTTTTAGAATATAATGATGAAAGTAGGTGAAATGATGTTTAAATGCGATCCCTCGGCAAATGTGTGGTAAAACCATGTATGATAGGTGTGCATAAATGTCGAGATCCGTGAACTATGTATGGCTGAGACTTGCATTATCGCTTGCTTGCTCTCCGCCTATCCCTACGGGGAAACAGTGTGACGGTTTGTTGTTGTTGTATTAAAATATTTCATAGTCTCTGGACTGGTACCTGAAGCGTACTACTGATCATTTTACCTTCATGTGACAAAAAACAAAATGATCAAGATACGCTGCAATAGTGTATCAATGCAGTGCTCTATGCACCATTCGGTGCTGAAAGGGAATAATGATGAATGATGTGTAATAAACAAAAATATACACTAAGCCCGCCGGAAGATTTTTTAATTTAAATCGTCCTGTCTCTTGTTTCAGAAGAGGCAGCGCCGCTGCGCACCGCTGCCGCTGTGTGATTGGGGGGTATCGTACGACGCGAGAGTAATGCGGATGTTTTATTAATTGTGAGTCCGTGGACAGAAACCCATCGGGCTTTCGCGGTCGAGGCGTATTTCGCGAACAAGAATTCGACCAATGTGGCAAGGTGAAGTTTTCGTTCGCAGTTCGATATCTGAACATAAAATAATGGCCATCGAACCAGTTGACATGGACGAGGGCGCAGAAGTTTTAAAGAACAAGGTGAGTTAGAAATGAAACTCTTCACAATCTTTCGACTTCTGTTTTGAGTTTGAAAAACGTAAACAAGTGTGAGAGGCAAAATTATTTGAAATCCTCGCAAATCTGATCGTAAGGTTGCAGCATCTACTGGCATTAAAAATGTTTCCGAAAACAATGTTTTGAAGAAAAAATTAAATTCCATTCCAGCAATCGAAAGAAAATGAGCACACACAACGGAAAAACTTTATGAAACTGATTTTGAAAGGATTTTTTACCCCGACATGGTTAAATAATTATTTTTTTCAGAAAAGCTCTCAAAAAGCCCACCAAAATCTACTGAATAACCTGGAGAGCAATGTTTGGTGCGTCATTTCCGGCTGACGTGTAATCAGGACATTTATTTTCATAGTCCCGAAACACTGTTATCAGAATAATACTGCGCAATGGTGGATAACTTTTTTATATTGGAGCTTCTGCAACATGATAATTTCAATAACATAACTTTTTTTGCAGGATTAAGTTTCAGCACACACCGCTAAAGCATCAATGACTAAGAAGGGGAGATTTCTTTCTGAAAAATTAATAAGTCACTTTGGTGACATAAACTGGCTCTCAAAATCACCCGATCTTACACCGTGCGGCTTTCGCTTATAATAAAACCTTAAATCTCGCGTGCGCAGAAATTTCCTTTCAACAATACTTGCTGTACAGGGAAATATCCGACGTTAGATTGAAACTATCAGTCCAGATCTCTGCGATCGAGTTGTTGCCAATATGTGGTCACGCTTGCATGAGTGTTTGCAACACAACGGAGAGCATTTGGGTTACATTACAGTAGAACTCACATTGTCCGAATCAATTGGAACCGGACTCAGTTTGGATAATCAGAAATTCAAATGATTGGATGTTTTCTGAAAAAGGGTTTTTTTTAAAAATTAATTAATATATGTATGTTAAAAATCAAAATGAATATTCTAAAATGTAAAATGATCTATTAGTTAATTAAATGAATAGTTTTACACACTTTTACATGTTAAGCGTAGTTACAATTGCAGAACATCAGAACAGTATGTACGTTCTGTAACTCTAAATGAAAGTCATTTCTTGCTGAACATCTAAGTCAAAATCAGCCGTTTGACTGTCATCATCTATTTTCGGGCAGCCAAGTCGTTATTTTGCGAATTAGAGTTTCCGTCCTAATTGTTTTTTTATGAAATTCTGAGTTGAGGGTGTAAAAAAAAATAAAACCTAACAGTTTAAAACAGTGTTGAAAAAAGTGTTGTTTGTTTATTATTTTTTATATATTTCGGTATTTTAAATGGCTATATTATATTGTGTTTCTTAAATATTTAAAGAGATTCCTACAAAAAAATTGCTTTTGTATTTGAAATTTATTTATTAGCCCTTACGGATGATTACATTCATTTTACAAAAATTACATATAATTTTTTATTTATATTTTTTTGTTGATAATTATATTTTTAACGCCTTTTAAAAAGTTTGTTTGAACTTTTGTTTAGTTTTGTCTGGTAGTTTATTATTAGTCTCGATTATCCTTTTGGAATGTTGAATGTGGTATTGTTCTCATATTCTTGTATTATGTTCATGTTTATTACAATTTATTCCAGTTTTAGTTTTTTGTCTACAATAATATCAGTGGTTAACTTATAAATAAATTTTCAAGATTTTAGTTGAATAATTTCATTCACATTTAATTTATTTATTTTTTTAAGTTCTTTTGTTGCTGTAAGATAAGTTAGTTCGTGTTAGATAAGTTAGTTCATATTCTATAGTTCGTATACTGGCTTCAATATTTTATTTTGCTATCGATGTAGTGTTTATGTCATTTTGGTTTCCTGTTCCCATAGTTGTTGTATATAACATATTTTAAATTGGACATAGGCTTTATACATAAAAAAAAATTCCGTTTTCGGAACAATATTTCTGATTTTTTAAAAAAGATTCGATAATGTTGCTATTATGCTAATTAAATTATTGATGTGAGTTGTCCATGTCAATTGTCGATCTATTTTTAGTCCTAAATATTTAAAATTTTCATTTTCAATTATTCGTTCTTCGTTTATGTAAGCATCTATTTTAAAGTTTTGCAGTTTAGTGGGAATTAAATGAATGTTCGAAAAAATTGTAAAAAAAATTCATTAAAAAAAAACTTTAAAAAAAAAATGTATGTCTAAAAAAGTAACATGATTTTCGAAAAATGTTTGTTATTAAATTTATTACTCCTACATTCCTAGCCACTTAATATTTCATGGAAGTTACCGGTATACCAGGAGCACATGATGACGAGTGGGATGTCTCGTTCATCGTAAACGCCCTTTGACACTTTGACAGGAAGCACGATTCCCTGATGAATTCGATACCGCAGTGGCGACATGAGAAAAATTAACAGTTTTATGAAGTCGAGAATGAATCCAGCTGCCGGAGTTTCAGAAATGAATGATTGCACGTGACAAATATATGTGATACACGTGTTTCCTGCTCAGCTATAGATAATATGGAAATACGAATACTTTTGGATACATCATTAGTCTAAAAAGCCACATATGAAGTTTCGTAAAGAAATTATTTTTATAAATTTAAATTTGTGAAAATGATGCTAAGAGCGGTTTCATTAAATATAACTTTTAACTCAAATGTATTTGGTATTTTTTTTTAGTTTTCGCGTTGAGTGAAATTTTTAGATTTCATTTATAAGTTACCGAACCAAGCCGATCGGTTCCCGCCAGTTGCAATTTTTTTTTATTTTTATTATTTTGTATGTTTGTAGCACTAAGCTTGTGTTCATTGTTATATTTAAAAAGATAAAATAAAATTTATTTGTAAATTGTTTATTTTTAACAACTGTAAGTAAATACATACCTACATTCTAATTTTCCAAAATGACGGTCTTTTTTTTATAAATAAAAACATGTGCATATTAATATTGTACATTTTAATCTACTTTAGAATGTTATCCGTGAAAAATTACACCTGAAAAAAGGCTTTTTTTTTTTTGAAAATCAATTGGATTGGTTAATTTTTAAACATCTACAACAAAGGTAGTTTTTTTAAATTTTATCGTGTTTTAATTTAAAGTAAATCTTTTAAGTATGTGAAAAAGTAAAGTAAATTTCATATAAACTTCATAAAAAAAATCGTAAATCTATGGTAAAAATAAATTACACGGAGATAATAAATATTTCATTTATAAACACGCGTATTTTTTTTAAGTTGACAATATATTTCGTAAGACGTATTATAATTTAACGTCCATATAAATCAATATTTTTTTAAGAGAATCATGAATTTGCTAGAGAAAATTTACATAAGCCTACACGACTTATTGACATAAGACATATCCACATTAGATTATATTGTTTCGTAAATAGACTCTATAGACAGGTTGCATTAGATAGAAATGGCTGAATTCTATAAATCACAGAATTGTAATTGGTTGGATCCATTGTGCCTCGCAACTCGTTATTAGTGCTAATAAAACAGAAAACAGACAAAGTTGATCTCTTCATCACTTCTACGCTCCTGGCACTGGAATACATGAAACGTACTGTATAAGGACTCTCTCCTGGCCTGCACAAATTTAAACGAAGAACGTATTCACGATCGTCTATGCGAAAGATCGTATGTGGCGCAAACACGAATCGATCGAGTTTCAATTTTTATGTAGCTGAACAAAATAAATTCGAATTTTCTATTGAATATGTCTTTTGAATGAATATTCACTAATAGTAACAAAAGTCAAAAGTGATAAATTTAAGTTGGAATCCATTCTTTATGCAAAATTATATTACTAAAATGCGAAGGTAAAATTTGTCGGCCTTGTGGTGTAGTGGTCAGCGCATTTGTCTACCATGCAAGAGGTCTCTGAATGATCGATTTCCGACATAGTTGACATAAAATATTTCTTAAAAAAGGTGTTTTTACACTAGAATATTTCATAGTCTACGGACTGGCACCTGAAACGTAAGATTGATCATTTTACCTTCATGTAACAAAAATGATCAAGATACGCTGCAATTTGTCTACCAATACAGTGCCCTATGTAGCAGTAGGTGCGGAAAGGTAATGATAATGATGAAAATGTGTAGGTACGATATTGATTGTATTTAAAATGAAATCTTTTATAAATTAAAATTAAACAAATTCTTTGGTATATTTGTTACATTTATTTACAATCAATTTTTAAAAAGACGATGTGTTTTGAAGAAACAGACATTTAAAATGCGCGTCGTAATAAATAATTTATTAAATACGCCGGATTTTTTTTTTATATATTCAAAATAACGTTAATGCAATTTCGTTATATTAATGACATAAAATGTAACTAAAATAAAGGAATGTTTTGACAGCTTGTTTCTACGTTTTAAAAGTTAGATTTTGCTTTTATAATCAAGATTGTTAGTTGTAATTTTTAGTAAATTATTACGGTTAGCTTTAAAACAAGTATTTTTGGATTTAGTGAAGATGCTAAGATTATTTTCTTCCAATTTAACATATCAAGCACTTATTTTTATGTTACTATTTTGTGTATATTACAAGTATACATTTTTTTGCCAATAAACACCGTTTTTTGTTAGTGAAACTGAAAATGAAAAGCGGCGTGTCTTTTTGCTGTTTTGCAAATGGCCACGCGTGGACATCAAAATGATTGTTTGGAACACGACCATACCTTTTGATCATCGTGAAACTTTAGAATGACATACACATGATTGTTTCAGATCCGCACAAACTATTTACGAACGAAAACTGCAATGAGATCATGTGTTAGGGCACCGGGAGTTAGGACGAACGTCGGTGGTCTAAGTAAAATGGCCGCTAAGCTTCTAAATAAACACGAAAGCAAGTAATATAATACCCTTCTTTGTTTATGTCGATGCCACCGTTTAAAAGAAATGTAATTCATGACGCAGTTAATAAAAAAATGATTACAGTTTTTATATATTGGTCATAAATATCGAAAAACATAAAATCTGTTGGAGTAACGGGCAACATCGCGTGGTACCATGTTCTATACTTATTTTTAGTTTACAGCGTAATATGGAGATTGAAAACAAAGATGATTTTTATTATCGAAATATCTTAAAGCGCCTCTGTTTTAGTACGCCATTATTTACACGGATATAAATCTTAAATTTTTTACGGGATACTAAAATATATATTTAATTGTTTCCGTCTTCCAAAAGACTTTTTAAAATAAAATTAGAAATTATCAAATTTATGTATTTCCGTGGTTTATGTTGCTAGAACAGTTGTGGGTGTAAAATTCAAGATCTTATTTGAATACGTGTTTTATGAGATGATTCTTGTTATATTTTTTTCACCTTTTTTCAAAAAAGTCAATAGTATTTTTATGTTAATCACAGATGTTAAACATTGATTTTTAAATATACCATATTTCGATATAAGATTTATAGATCTTGTGTAAAATACGACCAGAATACTGGACGAGTATTTTCGACCAGATGACAACTGTCAGATAAAATCCTGAAAAAGTAAATTGCCTGGAGATAAGTCCGCTTCGTAGTGCAGTGGTTAGCACGATCGCCTACGCTTGAGGCCGTAAGTTCGACTCCTGGTAAGGTCATCTTAGAATTATTGATTTAAAAACCGTTGTACATTTCAGTATTTTATTGTTTTGGACTGGGACCTGAAGCGTAATAATGGTTACCTTACCTTCCATGTAATAGTTGTATGTGTGTCGCGTGTAATATATATGTTTGTGTATGTTTTATGTATTTTTCTTTATTTGGCTTTTTGTTCATAATGTTATTTGTGCATTGGCGGGCTTATTGCTAAATGGCAATTTCTTCCAACCAATCAATAAAATAAAAGTTTTATTTTTATAGTTCAAGTCACAGAACATATTCTTTAGAAAAAAAATTAAAAAGCTAAAGATATATAAAAATAGAAATAAACGTATTTGTTTATAAATTTCCTTAAATCGAAACTATTACTCAATGGGAAAAAGGAAAAAAGTGGAAAGAGGAAAAAGGAAAGGAGAGATTAAGGAAGAGAAAGGAGATGTTTCTTCAGACGTGATTTAAACAGAGATAATGTAGTAACATCTTTGATGGTGGATGGGAGATGATTCCACAGTCGAGCCGCATGGACACCATATGAGTTAGAAAAGAAATGTAGATGTGCGTATGCATGTGTATGCGTTCATATATGTATGTGTGCATGGATGGCTCGGAGTGTGCATTCGGTATTTTAATTTATTACCAACAACAACCTCCATGGAAAATACAAATGTTAACGATTGTTATTTTCTGGCTTAAGTTTTTTTTGACATCTTTTACATAATTTATCAAGACTTAATTGAGCTTTTTTTGTTAGAAAATCTATGTTTTAATACTGTATTATGTTTCCTGTATAAAATAAAAAATGATACAGATATGCTACAATTGAATTACCAATGCAGTGCTCTGTGCATCATTGGGTGCGGATAGAGAAATTATGATAAGAATTTGATTTTATCGATTAATTGACATTTCAGCATCAATGGAGAACATCTTTAAGAGGGAAACACGAAAATTAAGGCATTTACAGGTGTTATGACCAACATATCAATTAGACGCCACGATTACACCTGCCTGAAACGGATGAATTAAATTGATGTAAGACAGCACATTTAATTGAGTTCTTCAACCAAATGTGGGTTGAAGTCCTCGCCCAGAGATGGCGGGTATTTCGCTCGGTCGGTATTACCGCGCCCGAAGAAAAAATGCCACTTGTGAATAAAAACGCGGATTCGTGACAATTTGGTTACCTCCTCTAAACTTGTGTTTCAAGATCTCCATCGCAGCATCCTCACTTCATCTCCACAAGCCAACAACGTGTGAAACCAACACAAATTATAACCTCCTCGAAGTGCTTTACAAAAAACGGATCGAAGCGGGTGCCACTGGATTTTCAAAGGTCAGTTTTCTTTATATTTTTTTGACAGGTGATAATTTCTTGTGAGTTTTGAACTGCTGGCCATAAATATTTTACAATTTTCGATATTGAATATAATTCATATACGCGTCGCGTAGCTTACAGCAGTAATACATATTACATGACTTATTTTTTATTAAATACAATTAAAAAATAAAACTAAATTCTATATACACGTACCGGCAATTAATATACGACACGACTTATGATCTGTCATTCCAATTCCTCTCGACTAGTCGATGTCAGCCTCCAGACCTTGCTGTCAGCTGCCATCTCCCTTGCATCCTATTAAGTCAGGTTTGCGCCCGGTAGTTCTGACATGAGCTGCCGACCAGCAGTCGGCAGTGGACGTCCAGGACGTCGAAAACCTGATGCCTTGAAAATAGGCAGCCTGTTTAAGGCTCTCCGGGTCCAGTTTACAATAGGAGGTTGACAGAGTTATCTTAAATTGTCTATAACGTAAAATATTATGTGCAAAATTGTGTTTGATTTATTTATTCATTTTATTAGGTAAACAAACAGTCTGTTCACAAATATTAACAATTTCTTTGTATATTAGTGTAAGACACATGCACATACATAAAAAAATGTTTGCACTTAATACAATAATTTTAATTATGTTCAATATAATCAATGTAAAAGAAATGAAATAAAAAAATATGTATAAAATAATAAATTTAAGTATGTGCTTCTCCATAATTTCTATAATTTTTGACATAAATTTACATACATTGTCACAAAAAATATCAGCCTCGATAAATATATTATTATTTGGTCGCATATTCTAGGTAATGTAGATCGTTTGAAATTGTTTGTTGACGCGTTTTCTGAGTAAAACAGAAGATTTCGTCTTTTTTGCCTGTATTTGTATGAAATTTAAAGTTACTTCTTCGGAAACCAGTAAATATATTAAAAATATATTTCATAAAAATTACATGTTTTTCAAATACAGAGTTCAACTTCAATTGAAGATAACTGTTAATTTATTGCAACACAGAGGGAAAACGTTTTTGAGAAGGGAATATGGAGGTGTAGGCATTTACAGGGCTTATGACCAGTCATTGGCTGGTTTAAGTGGCCTCGTGGCCTTGAAGTGGTTCAGATCCCTTAATGTCCGTAGTATATAATATGACCCAGCGCAGCGCCTTGCCAGTGGTATTATCTCCGCTTGATAGTAGTTGTCTACTACTACTAATACTAATACCATCACGCAATTTCTCCGTAGGGGTAGGCAGAGATAATGGATCGCCACACACGTCTATCCTGGCATACATTCCTAGCTTCTTCCTCATTCATACATCTTGTCATATGTGCCCTTCGGTTCTGCCTGCTTTTGACATGACCAGACTTAAGATTTTGGTTTATCTGATAATGCCGCGTCTTTTTTGGTCGTTCTCGTCCCACGTTAACTTTAATTCTTGACATATTGTTATACCATTATTTCGTATAACGTAAAATATTACGTTTATTTTATTAGATAAAAGATTCATTTCAGTTCTACGTTTTTCCAATGAAAACAAATTAAAAATAGCTCTATTTCAAAATATGAATAATTACGTCTTTTCAATCCGAGCAACCATGCCACTTTTCTTAGAAAACGGTGTAATGGCTCACCTTAAGCATTTTATTGTAATTTAAACTATACATTATAGATGTGGTTGAACCTGGCAATAATATGCAATTCAGGTAACGATCTCACATGTGCAATAAATAAACAATAGGCAAGAGCGAAGGATTGTGGCGTTGTTTTGTTGAGCATTGCACCTAAGTACCGATCTTAAGCAAAGCTCTCGTTTGATTGCAAAGGTGTGGGATTGTTTATTGTAAAATGCTTTGTGTGCTTGTGTACCGTACGTATGAAACATAAATTAAACACGGCACTTCTATCTACAGTTACTAAAATATTTTGTATTTATAAATATTTATTTTTAAACTTTTAACACACAAAACTACAGTTGACACTGAAGTTGTGACGCAGACATTGGTGGAGACTACTGTAGAGAAATCGTGCATATTTTTTGAGCGCACACTTTTTTCTGCCCCAGATATTTGACTAAAATCACTTGGAAATTTAAAAAAAATTATTTTCGCCGGGTGATAGGGTAATATCACATACCACGAATACTGATAAAAATATATGAAATGGATTTAGAATAATTAATCGTAATTCCGATATTAATATGGATATTGTGGAGAAATGTTTTACGACATAAATTTAAAAAAGGAATTTTTTAAAAATACGTCGTTAGAAAAACGCGACATGTTTGACCTTGCAAGTAGTGACGTCAAGATTTCTGAAAATATTCTAAACAAATTTGAATGTTTACGAACAAATAAACATGAATAGTGACATATAAGGGGCGTGGCCAATGGAATGACCGTTTTTACAGGAATTCAAAATTACAAATTAAAAAATATTTTGTATGCTACTAATAAGAATTAGTAAAAAATATTTTTTTACTGGACAACATTTCATAGACCTTTATTACTTTAAAAATATTTTTTAAAAAAGTACATTATTAGTACCTTATTGAATACCTTTTAAAAACAATTTTATTCGAATATTCTATTTTTCATATTAGAAATTTGATTCAACTGTATAGGCAATAATACTTAATTTGTTGCATGAGAGAGAGAACATTTTTAAAAAGGGAATATCGAAGTCAAGGCATAGGGCTTATGACCTGTCATTGGCTGGCTTAAGTAGCCACTTTACACGCTGTGTATCATTTACCATTCTCCCTATGTTTAGACATCCACATTTCCTTAACTTTTCCATCAGTTGACATTTTGTTGTGACAAATTTAGATATTAATAAATCCCTAGAGAGTAAGTTAGCATGTCTATAAACATTTGTATTTACTCAAAATATTGTTGATTAATGATGACACTGTTAATTTTCATTAGTAATATGAGCCCTAAAGTTGCTAGCATAATATGGTTCTTTTTAAGATAGTCATTGATGATCTTTTATGAATTAAAGGGTTAGGTAGACAAAATAGTTTCAATGCTGTAATAAATTTATGATGTCTAAGTAATTGAATTGTAAATTTCCTAGTGTGAATCAATAGTGGTTTCTGCGTGGGAGGTTAAGTCCGACTTGTTGGTAGATAAATGTCTCCGGTTCGAGACTGCACGTGATCAATGGCACCTAATTATCAGTATATCTAGCGGTATGGGTGCAGGTCCAAGAAAATTATTTCCCTACGTATCACGCCATAAATTATTTTGATACTAGAAATGACTCACGGTCCTTATTCCTATAAGTTTTGAGTTATTTATTTCGTTGCCTGCAGCGTGGTCTAATGTACGGCGCGTTTGCCTACCATGCAAGAAGCCTCGGGTTTAATTCCCAGCATAAAATATTTATTTAAAAAAAATGATTTTACAAATTTTATTTTTTTTCATTTGAAAATTTATTTATTAACCCTTACGGATTATTACATTCATTTTACAAAAATAATATGTACATTTTTTATTCATACTCTGTTGTTCAAAATAATATTTTTTACATCATTTACAAAGTTTGTCTGAGTCTTTTGTTTAGTTTTGTCTGGTAGTTTATTGTATAATTTCAGTCCCTGGTTTATTAATCTCGACTGTTTTTGTCTTGTTTTAGAAAGTTGTCCATGATATTTTTCTGATATTCTCATATTATGTCCATATTTACTTCAATTTTTTACAAGTTTTGATTCTTCGTCTACAATTACATCAGTGGCTAATTAAGAAATATATTTAAATGATGCTAGTTGAAAGAGTTCAGTTATATTTAATGGCTTAGTTTGTTTAAAAAGTTCTCTAGTTGCTGTTAGATAGGGAAGGTCATATACTAACTTTAATATTTTATTTTGTTGTCTTTGTAGTCTGTTTACGTCATTTTGATATCCTGTTTCCCATAGTAGTTGCATATATTATATTTTAGTTTTTACGTAGGCTTTATACATTAGATTTTTTCCGATTTTGGAACAAAATTTTAGATTTTTAAAAAAGACTCGATAATTTCGCCACTTTGCTAATTAAGTTGTTGATTTGAATTTTTCATATCAATTGTCCATATATAGTTAGTTCTAAATTTTTAACATGTTTAATTTCAGTTAGGCGTTCACCATTTATGTGAGTATTTATTGTGTGATTTTTTTTACTAGATTCAAAATGGATAATATTGCATTTTTTTTCGTTAAGTGTAAGTAAGTTTGTGTTTGTGCATTTAGTCAGCATAGTCAGTTCTTCGTTTATGTCATTGTTTGTCAATACATATGTTTGATTATTATAGAATAGTCCCAATGTCGTCGGCATAATCAATCATTAATATATCAAATATATAAAAGTGGTAATAAATATTTTAAAGTCACAGGATTCGTACCTAAAGCATAAGATTGATCATTTTGACGTCATGTTGTCGCTTTATTTCGTTTTTATCCAACATACTGTTTTTGATGAAATTAAGTTAAGTGTACAGGAGTTCTAAAAAAGCCTTTATTTATAAAATTCAAATATGTTTTTTATTTGTTTAAGGGGTTTTTTCACGAATTTCGTCTTAAGTGTGGTCATTATTTATGCCTATTTCGTAAAAAAAACTTTAAAGCTCTATTTCTGCAGATTTGCGTTTTGATCTGTTGGACAAAAACGAACTGAAGCGACGATGTAACAAACTTGATCAATATATGCTGCAGTGTACCAATTCAGTGCCCTATGCACCGTTAGATGCGGTTAGGGAATGATAGATGTGATAAATTGTAACTACCTGCATAATGTCAAAACAAAAATAATAAATAAAATTAAAATAATATTTAAAAACTAGTGTTAACCTTACTTCACAAAAATCCCCAGATGGAAGAATTGACGAAATATTAGACTTCAAACATAAGCATAATAGTGAATTTTGTATTTGTATTTTTGTATTTTTTTTGCACCACAACAGGCCAGGAAGCCTAATTACAGTGGTGAATTACATCACAGAACACCCAGGCTTGAGAAAAATCACATTTAATTTTTGTGTTCTCACCGGGAATCGAACCCGGAACCTTCCGTGTATGAGCGTCTTGACCACTACACCACGGAGGCCGCCAATGAATGTTAAACAATGTGTAAAGTGGTTACTGAACCCAGTCAATGATGGGTTGTAAGCCATATAAATGCATGAATATTATCTACCTTTCCACTTTTGTGTAGTATTTTATGTTTATTTGTATACAGGTGTTCTTTAAACCCTAACACATCCAAAACCACTATGATCAGTATGAGCAAGAAGACATATTGGCACATTAAAATAAATTTTTAGAACGACTAAAATCTTAAAAAATAAAATATAGAAAAAAAACAAATGGTAGCTTACTTCTGCAGGGGAGAAACAAGGAGAGGGAGGGGGGAGTCTGATACATCGTCAGCCGCACGGCCGCGCCTCCTTCACTTCTCCCCTGCAGAAGTAAGCAACTATTTGTTTTTTTTAAATATTTTATTTTTGAAAATTTTATTCGTTCTTAATATTTTTTTTAATATGCTTTTATGTCTTCTTGCCCATACCGATCATTGTGGTTTCGGATGTGATAGGGTTTAAATAACACCCTGTATATTATGTGTTATATGTTTATATCTACATATTGTCTTTTTGTACCATGAAACGCTTGAATTTTGTATCTGTCATGTAAAAGCCCCCTGGGCCCCGATTACAATGGGAAGTTAACATATATATTTAATTTTATCTACAAAGTAAAATTAAGTTTTCTGTATAAAAAGCAAAATATGCATACATTTTTTTTTCTAAACATGTTCAAATATAGGTTACCGACGAAGATACTTTCAATGTTCATACAAATATACTCATTTTTGTACACAAATATCGGTTTTTCTTTATAGACAGTCGAAGATAACTCTGTTAACTTCCCATTGTAATCAGATTCCTGGGCGTATAAAATATAATCAACCAATAATAAATATATTTTCATACTTCTTTCTCTAAAATGTTCTTCATCTTTATTGTAATGCCTATATTAAGCTTTTATTTACTGCGAGTAATATATTTATTTTTCTGACTGCTCTAACTACTATGTGAGGATCTTGCAACTCAATCACAATGGCCGCACTGGTAGCTAATTACCGACGCAATAAAAAAATCTTATGGGTTAGTGGTGGTTAAGGACTTTTAAGCAACGCTGACGTGATAAACTTCTACGATTGAGCATCGTAATTTTTAGGTACTACAAATTTCCTCCTGCGAGGTCGATTCCTAGCTGTCGATAAATCTCTTTCGTGATTTGCCCGGGAACGGGAGTCGCCTCTCTCGGTGTTGGCCGTGCTATGCAATGTGAGGTAGTCTGGATGGCTCCATTCTCCTCACATGTGCATACCAATGTCTCCTCCGTTGCCTCTCCCACCTAACGACATCTTCGATCTCGCATAAATATTGTATTATTCTTTTGTCTACAAATATTTGGACAAACTCTAAATATGGTAATAAAACCACCTGGTCCAAAAAGAAGATTAAAAATTGTTTTCAGGCGTTGCCTAGTAAATGAAATAATTCTATCAAATGAATCTCTTCACAACAATAAAGGTTTCAGCTATTTAATTTCACATAAATCAACAGAAGGAAGAATTGAAAAAATATGGATGTTCAAACATAGGCTAAATGGTAAATGTTACACAGTGTGTAAAGTGGCCACTTTAACCAGCCAACGACAGATCATAAGCCCTGTTAATGCCTTGATATCTATATTACCTTCTCTATAATGTTTTATCTCTCTGATGTAATTTATTACTTTTGAGTATATTTTACAATTTGAACAAAATGGCTATGGCCTTGAATAATTAAGTAAATGATTGTATTGTTTATTTAAAAACTGCATTTATGTTGAGTTATACGGGGATGTTAATTAATTTCGAAAAAAAAAGTAAAAAAAGGATTTTAGCATAAATATGAAACTGTTTAAACGTGAAACTGGTTTAAAATATAATTATATGAATTTCTCGGTCACATTTTTGTTTTACCGCTTTGAAATCGCTGGAGCATGTTATGAGATTCGTCGGGCGTATGACGACACCTTTTTTTAATAAAAAAAATAGAACAGGTACAAAGTGAGTTCATCCTCTTTTGCCTTAAGCAAACTGTGACCCAATTTTGCACTCATATAAAATATTATGAAAATTCACCCATTGAAATTAGTATGAATTTAATGCAATTTTTAATTCACTCAAATTATGTTAAATAGCGTTAACACATTTCCATTAACAGGGTTTATATGTTTCCCATTTTCTTACACAATTAATAACGACTAAATGAAAATGGGCCCGATATTTAAATATTTAGTTGAATCTAAATACACTCGTTGAAAATGGTCACCAAAATTAAAAATTTGAGTAAATTATAAGAACGCCAATATTTCTTTTTTATAAAAAAAAAATTATAAATATATGACATAACTGGCTTCAGGAGGACTAATTTGCATTTTTTTTTTTAATTTGACGAATTTCCACTCGTAATTAAAATGAATACCGTCAAAAAATGTATTGGGTGTTGATATAAGTTACTTATTTATTAAGGAAATCATAGTCTTTATATAAATACAAGGTACAAAAGAATAATAAAAAAAAGAAAGACCAATTACAGATTTCACATCAATTTATTATGAATGCAGGAAGAGAGGGGAAAAATAATGTTTTTTTTTTATTTTTTTATATATTTTTAAAAATATTTAATAAAATGTACCTTAAGGAAGAAGACATTGTATATGTAGCTCCAACTATACTTTCCTCTCCTCTCTGTCTGCTTCCATGAACATTTATATTTCTAAGTAAAAATTCACAACCAACAATAATACTTACTTATAGATTCAAAAACTACTCTTACTCAAATGAAAGACATAACCCCCACAATACATCACATACAAATAATATAATCACTAGATCCTCAACACATAGACAACTTAGACAAATACAGACAAAGGGATTTTGAGTATTATTCAATTAAAATCTATAACCTACTTCCACTATCTATTAAAGCAATTAGTAATGAGAAAATGTTTAAAAAGGCTATAAAAAATGGATAGTGGAGCTGGTAGAAGTAAAATTAATTGTCTCATTCGCCCGTACCAATACTGAATCAACTGCTCCACAACTGCACAACTGTATCACTTACGTAAGGTTTTTGTTATTTTCATTGTGTGTTTTGTAATATAAATAATATAGATGTACATAAATACCTTGTTTTTAAAACTGTCTGAATATTTGTTACTTATGTTTGTTTTTGTTTTTCAAGTTATTCTTCTTTGTTTATTTTCAAACGTAATTTCAAAAAACTGAATTGTTAAGTGTACTCGGCACGGGAAACCCCGGTGAGGTCACATTATTTTTATTATTAATTATAGTTTGTAAGCGAAAAATATGAATTAATAAATAAATAAATTAATTACAGTTGTGTCCGTTTTTTCTAAGTTAAGAGGACAAGAACACACAACAAAATAAATAATGAAATTAGTCAATGACGTATTCCCCATCATTATTTTACAACAGATTAGGGAATAATTCCCAGCATCTTCACCCTACGGTGCGCAAATATCGCGAGAAGCTTTGACAGTTTTATTCTCCCGATTAAACGTGAACAGAAAGAGGTGCTAACAATGTTTTGAGTTTGTCCAAATGTTTGCAGACTGGCGGGATTTCCTCCCTAGGGAGTCATTCAGATCTTAATTTGTTGCAACAGAGAAGGAAATCATTTTTAAGAAGAGAATATGGAAGTCTAGGCATTTACAAGGATTATAACCTGTCATTTGCTGGTTTAAGTGGCCACTTTACACACTGTATCATTCACTTTTTTGCTTATGTTTCAACATATCCATTTTCTCAACTCTTCCATCTGTTGACTTTTGTGAAGTAAGGTTTTTGGTTTTTAAAAGTAAAAAAAAATAAATTAAACGCTTCTTAATTTATTTTTTAATTACAGTATGTCCAAATGTTTTCAGAATTGCCGGATTTCCTCCCTAGTCATTCAGATCTAAATTTGTTGCAAAAGAGAAAGAAATCATTTTTGAGAAGGGATATGGCAGTCTATGCATTTACAGGGCTTATGACTTGTCATTGGCTGGTTTAAGTGGCCACTTCACACACTGTGTATCATTAACTATTTTGCCTATCTTTAAACGTCCATATTTCTTCGATTCTTCCGTTTGTTGATTGTAGTGAAAATCTTTGTTTTCAATGTTTAAACATACAAATTTCCTCAACTTTTCCTTCTGTTTTTGGTTTTTTTGAAGTTTTTTTTAAAATTTGAAACGCTTCTAAATTATTTTTTTACTATGCAATACGTCATTTAGATCATACCGATCATTGTGATTTTAGATGCTATTGTTTACCATACACGCTGTACAATTATGTATTCATATTTAACAAAATGTTGGACCACAAAGTTGATACTTTAAATATTAATAAAAACACTATACTTTATGGACAGTTTCGGGAAAGAGGCGAACGCTTTCACTGTAATACGTCATGGAGTAAAATGAGAAAAACCCAATTATAAAAAGGCAATACTTTTAACAGAAATGGTCCATATTTTTTACCCTTTGGTCTCATATTCCTTTCCACAAAAGCGAATTTATCGAGCCATGATCGTCAAAACATCGTAACTGTCTAAAACGTTTTTGCTTGTATATGTAATTTTTAATACTTTTGAAATGGTATTTGTGTTTTTTTATACTTTTTTAGCTTGTATTATGTATGTGTAATATTAATACATTTTTGATATTTTTTTAACCTGTATTGGGTGCGCATATTTTGTTCATTTAAAAAAAACTTTTTTATTCTTGTAATTTTTTAACATTTGCACTCTCGTACTAGTTCAGTTTGTATATATACAATATAAACATACATGTAATTTTTATATTTTTCATATTTTTTTAATTTTTCTTTCCCAGATTGTATAATGTCTACATCATTTTGATTTTATTTCTATACCAAGTATTATGTTTATTTTGTTTTTTTTAATATTCTTCATACCCTTTTTATTTGTAGTCTATCGTAATTTTTATTCTGCTTTTGTAAATAATTTTCTAGTTTAAAATATAAAAACGTCTTTAAATAAATATAGTTATCTGCATGTCCCTAAATAAGTTTTTTTTTAAACTCCTTAGGAATATTATATAAAATCATGTATAATGTGTTTTCATTTAATAAAAAAAAAAAAAAAAAAAACAATATTGTACATGGGAATACGCCTTCTTCTTAAACGAATGCATTTTGGGAATCAAACTTTGTTTCGCTTAAATTTGTTGCAATTAAAAAAGAAAGCAGTGTATCAATAATTATGTATCCCCGTACTGCGGGCCAACTGTTTGTGACACCTGATTTTTATAATCCGAATCATTTCTATTAAACTTATATGTTATTCTTATTTATATATTATGTAGGTGCATATAATATGCATTTGTGTGTTCGTTTTGAATCAACGTTCGCGTATTGTCAATCCTTATTTTATTGTTGTCATTATTTCGTATTTACTGCATTTTGTGGTTACCTACCGTATTGTACAGGACTCGTCGCACATTATTCATTCGATGTGTATCAGTCAAATTTAAAAAATAAAATGCTTTTTTTTTCTTCAGAATACGGTTTTGAAATTTAACATACTTAAAAAAAATATATAAAAAAAACAATTTATATCATTTCGTCATTTGAATTTTAACAAAAAGGTTTCTAACATTTTACTAAGCTCTTTATTTTACCATTTTTAATACAATTAACAAGTTTTAAGCAAATATATTATTTTCATACTTACGCACCCATACAAACGCACCCTCTCCCTCTTTTATTCCCACACGCACATGTATCCTCTCCCTCATTCATTCACGCATACACACATTCACATACACATGAATACAAACGTCACACAAATACAATTACTAAACTTCTTTTCTTATATATTATGTGTCATTATATTTACAGTGGATTTTTTTAATTGGCTTTAGTATTGTTAAGATTTTTCTAATTATTTTGTTTATGTAATAGCTGTAAAAATCCCAAATAAAATGAAATAAATAAATAAATGAATATTAAAATTTAATTTGAAAAAATATTTCCTAGAATTAAAAAATAAAAATGCTTTTTTTAGTTTTTAAGATGTTATAAACTAAATAAAGCATAAATAAATATGGAGAGAAAACATTTTTGAGAAGAAAATATCGAAGTCTAGGCATTTACAAGTCTCATGACCTGTCATTGAGAAGTTTAAGTGGCCATTTAACATACTGTATAACATTCACCGTTCTACCGATGTTTAAACATCTACATTTTCTCTCCATTTCTTGACTTTTGTTAAATAGAAGAGCTTAAACATTTATCATGTACGTAGGAATCATTCATACGGCTGAACAAATATACCTACTAGGCAACACCTGAAAACAATTTTACATTTTTTATACTTCTTATACCAGTTAGTTTCATCAACAATGTTTTGAATATTAAATTTCATCCCTAGGGAGTTATTAAGATCTAAATTTGTTGCAATAGAGAGGGAATATGGAAGTCTAGGCATTTACTACGGGGCTTTTGACCTGTCATTGGCTGGTTTAAGCGCCAATTTACACACTGTTTGTTTTATTGATTTCAATAAAATAAATATTCTAAATAAAACTTAGTTTTCAAAGTATGTTATTCGAATCGGATTGTGGTCCTGGGGTTAGCGTCGCAAATTCACAGATAAAAAGTCCGAGGTTCGCATTCCGATCTACCACAAATTCTGATTTTCCAATCGAGAGTTATTTACGACTCATTGCAAATGGACACCAAAATTTTAATATTTCGATAAAACGTAAGAACAAAAATGTCTCAATTTATCAACAAAAAAAAAACACTCTGAAGATGCCCATTAGTGGGTGAAAGCGCTAATAATTGGTCAAATATATAAGTGGAAGTGTACCAGGTATTTTTAATTTGTGACTTTATTTTTTTTTAAATAACTATGAAATAATATACAGGGCGACAAGAACTAAACCCGGCATAGCAAATTTGCACATAGAGGAGGTTATTTACTAATTATTGCATCTTACTTTCCCTAACAAAAGTTTTATAGTTTGGAAGATATGGATAAAATTATTATACAATTTTTATACCTTAATGAATTTTTTTTATAAATTTAACCTTCAAGCATTCAAAACTTTAAATTTTTCCGTTATTAAAGTATATTTTTTATTATTTGTTGGTAGTCATAAACATTTGTGATTTCAAAACGTCAGAACTTCCCCTTAAACAAAGGTTAAAAAATAAGAAATGACTCTTTAAAAAAAAAACTTAACCATCAAATTCAACCTGAAATTAAAATAAAAAACAACAATTTTTTTAATAATTTATTCTACACTAATTTAGTTCTCTAGTTCGTCACCTTTTATTTATAAGCGTAATATCTCATTTTTTAACCCTAGTTTGAGGGAAATTCCGACGTAATTTAATCACAAATGTTTATGACAAATAATAAAAAAATAAAGTTCTGAATGCTTGAAGATCAAATTTTGAAAAAAATCTCAATAAATTATAAAAATTGACATATCTCCCAAACTATAAAACTTTAGCTAATTTTTTTATTTTATTTTATTCAGAAAACATACTGTCATACAAAATAAGTATTAAAAACAACATTTTTTTAACATAAAAATTCCAATTAAGTTTTCATAAATTAAAAAGATATAAACATGAAATGTGACAAATAAATAAGAATTTTAAGTGAGAAAAGAATAATTGTTGACATTTGCGTTTTCCATGAAGGTAATAAATAAAAATAAATAAAAATACCGAATGTACACTCCGAGCCATCCACGCACACACATGAACGCACATATAAAACATACACAAACATATACATTACATGCGGCACATATACATAGCACAAACCACTCAAGATGCACATTCAGCAACTATCCCAAATAATCGACCCCATGAAGAAATTTTCTGTACAAATGCAACGTGCAGTTAAAAATGTCTACATCAATACTGAGTCCGTTATAATTTCTACAGGTACGTCTAATGAATGAATTCGAGGTATAATTGTTTATTAAGTTGGTACATAAAAAACGGAATTTAATCAAGTGTAGCGAAGAGGACAACGGAAACCAATATTTTGTAAATGATACGGCAAATCAACTATATTATTGAGAATTTTGAAAAGAAAAATTCAAACATATGTAAGGCGCCTTTTTTGTAGTGATTCTATATTAAAATTGATAAAAGATGCGCCGTAATCATTTTCAATGTTGCCAAAACGATATTCCAGGCTCCTTATAAATTTCTTTTAAATGTTTTCAATTTGATTAATATATACATTATATTGAGGAGACCATACTAATGAAGCTAATTCGAGTTGACTTCGCACATAAGTATAGTAAAGAAGTTTGAATGTATTTGGTGATGAGAATAGCTTGGAGATTCATAAGATAAACCCTAGAAGTCTGTACGCCTTATCTAGGGAAGTTAGGTCCAATAATTAGCAAATGACCTCCTCTATTTGCGAATTGTGTTATGGCGGGTTCAGTTCGAGGACCCTGTATATCATGTATTCGTTAATAATTTCAAAGTAAAACATTGCAACTGCCACGTCGGTTACGATGTTTTGGCGATCATGGCTCGATATATATTTGAGTTGTGGCAAGGCGAGGCATTATGAATCGAATATTACGACCGAAATGTGTTTCCTATCTCTTACACCAGATGGTTCACGTTTGTTCCTGTTTCTTAATAATTTGCAAGATTGTACGCGTATTTGTGTTGTTTTACGTTCTTATTCTTCCCTAAATTGTTCCCCTTTAACCTCCCGATCTATTCTGGGAAGGAGGAACACGGGGCGGGAACGGGGAGCAGAGAACATCTGTGCATTTCTTATGTAATATAATACGAGAGGATTAATAAATGTTACATCAACTGGGAACATTTGGGAATAAACCTATTTTAGTAGCGGTTACTCAAGTTTCATTCAAGAAGCTTTAAGCTCGAGGATTTAGCAACACAAACCATTTGCCTTTCTCATTTTTTTCTAAAGATACCGTCTTCGTATATTTCTTTTCATTCTGTAATTAAAAAGGCGGTTTTTGTCATAATCTACATGCATAACGATTGTCCTGTTCTTATTTGGCATTTCCAAATAACAATTTTAGAGATTTAACAGGAATAATTATTGTCAATTTTATTAGGTCAGCCAAACACGTAGAATATTTAACATATTATTTATTAATTTATGTTTACGTCGATTCGTAAATTTTTGAATAAAATTAATCTCTAACAACTTTACCACGCTTTATTTAGGATTGATTTTAAATTACGGATTACAAAGGTGAAGCGGAGTAATAAAAAATTCTAACACGTCTTGAATTTTGCAAAAAAGAAAATGTTTTTTTTTTTTAACTCCACAGACTCTAGAATTCCAATAGGGTCAGTTGAATAAAGTTAAATAAAGTTTAAAGTTATTTATTGCGTTTTCTTCAAAATGAACAAAAGAGTTCGCACGAAAAAGTAAAATAAAACAACTCCTTTTTCACGTTTTGACAAAAACGGAACAGTCATTTAACTTTCAACATTATTTAACTCAACATTTTTTTTATGCAACTGACAACGATACTATTTGTTTTTTTAAAAGGAAATGTATATAATGGATATACGTGTAAAATAATATGAAGTTTCTGTAACAGGGCTATCACATAGTATAGGTATAGTTCGTTTGGTTTTGTTTTACTTTTAAAAAACTGTGGTAAATAAGTCCTTTGCACGCGGTGATGTAACATCGAAAACATGCAAAAAATTGAATATTTTAAATTTCATACATTTAAAAAAAAAACGTAGAGACACACTGTTGAATAATTATTTTTCCATAATTTAAATAAATAAAAATAAAATTTTACGCTGTTATTGCAAAACATTTTTTTTTTATTTTTATAAATATGTCGGTCATTTTACATGCGTTTGCCCCTTCTCACTTCCAATAACCGACTGAATTTCTCACACGGCCACAAAAAAGCGTCTCTGTCTTCCTTGTTATGAGTAATATGTTCGTGCTGATTCTTGATTGCTGTATTGGCGTAACATTAATTCTTCGCCAAGTATAATTATATTTTTTAACATATTTATATAAATTTTACTTTCAAAATCAACTGTGAAAATATTCGTTTGAAGATACCAAAAAAATGTAACTTCATCATTTAAAAAAATAAGAGATATTTCAAAACATGTATCGTATGTAGTCTAATGAGACATTATAGCCGCACAACAGTAAGAAAGCTAATAAGTTTCCGTTCTGCTTCTTGACCGGTTATTTAGATATTATGTTTGTTAATCAGTTTTTCTAAACTACTTATGCATAAGAAAATAAAATATTATCCACTATTTTTTAAAAAGAATTTATTTTTAGATTTTATGCAAGTGTTTATTAACAGAATTCTAGTAGTTTATCAAAGAGATTTATCTTGCGAAACCCTAATTTACCTACTACATACACTTTTACATGACCAGAATTCAAATCACAAGATGGGTCATAAGGTCAAATGCAAGTTTGTCACTAAATTTAACCAAAGAATCTTCGAATTTTAGGTTCCAAAATACTTAATATGTAGCCCAATGTTTGCAAATATTTTAATCGTTCAAAACAAAAAAAACATAATATTTTTAATAAAATGGCTGTTTGGCTTGGGAAGGGGAGCACAGTGAAATAATTGCCTAAACGTTAATGTATTTAAGTAAGAACATCTATTACTTATTTACTATTTATAATTTGGCAGTTAATCCTTTTATTGGTCTTGTTTATTCGTACAAAAAAACATGTTCGAGCGAGCATTTTTTGCTTTAATTGGGATTTATTGGGGTTTAAAATCGCTTTGAAGTAAGCACTTTTTATCACAGAAGCTTATTTAAAATATAAATAAAAACTATTTGAAATTTTAATGAGGTAAGGAACGCGGATTTAATTTTAGGGGTCATTCATTGGTTCAATATTTATTTATTTATTTATATATACGCCTAATGGGCATTTTTAAGGATAGTAGACTGTGTGATATGATATTATGACGTTGAAATGACAAGTCAATAGAACATACCGAGATAGATAAAGATAGTACAGAAGTAAAATGTACCGTCTCGATATGTACAAATGAAGATAGCGTTTATAATCGCGGCACTGGTGTTTTTTATTACAAAATAAATACATTTCCAATCACTCGTGCTATTATTATTGCGCCGTCAAAGCCATAATACGTTGCCTTTAATTATTCCGAATGGTGTTTACGCACAGACTCTCCCTTATAAAATTTTGCGAAGATAAATGAGATTATAATATCCCATGAAATTGTTGTTAGCATTTGCACGGTGAATTCATTTCAAAATATAAGCATTAGCAGCTGCTAATAGAATTTGCTATTTTTTTAAAGGTGCCTAGCATTGTCAGCGTACGTATAACAATTTGAATTGATTATTATTTAATGAGCATCTGAAATTAAAGTAAATGCAGTAAGCTAATTGCAGTGTGTATGTATCGATATTAATCAGCGTTATATGGGGGAAAGTAACAAATAGCAACAGGAGAAGTAAGCATTTAAAATCATAAGAATGTGGTTAAAGTATTGATTGCATTTAAAACAGTATCTTGACTTAAAAAACATGTCATATGAAAAAAAAAAATTACAAAAGTAGTTAGATGACAGACCGTTTCCATACTTATTTATTATTTATGTAAAATTTTCGTTTAAGGAACTCGGTATTTTTTTCTTTCATTAAATATATTTTTACTATTTTCTTTTTAACCCTTTACTTTTTTTTTCATCCCATCTAATATCAAAGATGTTTTAACAGTATCTCCGTTTTAATTTCGTCTAAAAAAACATCTTCTTTCTCTCCCTAATCTATCCTTCTTTCACACTTTTCTCTTTAATTCTTTTTTCCATTGAGTAATATTTTTGACATAAGTGAATTAACATGCAAATACAGTTATTTATATTTTGTATATCTTTGACTTTTTATTTTATTTTCTATCAAATATATTTTGTGAGTTTAATTACGTAAATATTTTTTAAATTTTATTTGTTGTCTGTAAAAAAATTCCATTTGGCAAAAAACCCGCCAATGCACACAAAGTTGAACAAAAAAAAGTACAATCGTACTTAACAAGATTAAGGGGAAAATGTAATTTTAAACATTAGCAAGTTTACCGATAACACTGGAAAATCTTGTGGACGCTTTCGGAATAATATTATTTCGAGTGTAGAAATTTACATTGACGCTTTTTTGATAAGCATGCTAATGAAATAAGTTGAAAATCGCAATAATACCCATTCTTCCGTCGTTGTTAAATGCAAAGAATCATTTGGTTCTGAATGGGAATATTGTTTGAGAAGGTCGTGGTTTTAGTGAGGCCATAACAACTACCAAAGGCGGGACGATTACATTATTATTATACTCATGGCAGATAAAATACAAATCGGCTTTGCGGAAATTAAGTTATTAATGTTCAGACGCCATTTTATATTCATTGGGTTATAAGCAATAAATGCTTATAACTTAATATTAATATTGCGCAATAATAAGATTGTTACATCATTATTGCTTTTATGTATATCTATGTATATAAATACGAAAATAGAGCAGCCAAGAGTATGGGTAGCTATTTATTAAAATATAATTTCATATTTTCTAATATTTTCATATCCGCAATAGTAAAAATAATTATAAATTGTAGGGAAACTAAGCCCTTGAAAATATTTAAAAAATCAGTTTTTTTAATCTGAAATATTTAAGTTTGTAAGTGAAAATTCTTGATGGAAGTTCATTGTAATTTATTATACTCGTATGAATAAATGACGAGTGATACTTTAATCCACAAATTTGGAATATCCAGTGACCGGTTTCATCGCTTTCACAACATTTTCGAGACTGGTATCGTTATTAAGGAGTTCAATGTATTTATAATTTTTTTTTATTCCTTTTTTTTCATCTGATCTTTTTTAAACTCTTATATGTTTTAGCAGGGTTCGAAGGATATATTATGTCAATGATGGTGCGGTTTTTGTTCCTGGCCGACGTTTTGTTAAAAATAACTTTTTAAAATCTCAATGTTTTATATATTTTTATATTTTTGACACTTGTGCAATGATATTTAAACACCACCGTCCACCCTCATTCTATTATAACACCCACTCACCCACCCTCTCACACATTTACACTCACACATACACACTAGCATGTATTGTACTATTGTTATTGGTATTGTTATTGGTTTTATTCTCTGTATATTTTATTTGATATTTTTTTTACGTGTAAATTGTTGATATCCCTTGTTTATATCCTAAATAAATAAAATAAAAATAATAAAAGAAACTATCTCAAAATTTCAAATTTATTGATTGATTTAATAGGTTTTAACATTTTTTTTGAATTGTGAAGTCGATAAAGTGGCCGCCTTTTTCCATGGCTGAAATTATATCTCTTTAAAACATGTTTTTCATTACGTTTTTGCAGACTTCTGGTGTTATTTCAGCAATTTCTTTTCGAATAGTATCCTTAAGCATCAGAATTGGCGTTTGTTTGCTGGTGTACACTTTTACTATTAAGATCCTTTATATAATAAAATCGGGAGTAGTCAAATCAGAGGGTTGTGGGGGCCAGTCGATATAACCACCTTTTGACATTATTCGGCGGGGAAAAATGTCCACGAAAATTTGCATCGTTGCATGAGCGTTGTGTGACGTGGTTCGTTACTGGAACCGCAAATACCGTAGATCCAATTGATCCGATTCAGGTACAAACTTTTCTTCCAACATGTCATGATAGTTTTCCAACATCCTTATTTCAGTGCACGGCATCGATGAGAGGTGCCAAGGCGTTCACAAATACTGTGCCTTACCGCATCAATATTTTCTTGAGTATGTTGAGCACATTGTTTTCCAGACTTTTATTTATCTTTCGGTTTATAAAAAAAAAATTGGCATCAAAAACTTGCTTGGCAGCAAAAAAAAAGCATTTTTTTTCTAGTATTCACAATTGAATGCATAGAATTAAGAATAGTTCAGAAACAGCATAAGCGCAATAAATTTAAAAATGAGCACTTAAAGTATAAAAAAATGTTAAACATTATACGTTATTCAAAATAAATTTTGTGATCTATAAGATATTGTAATGGTTCAGCCAGCCTTCATAAAATAATGTCAAGTAGACGAAAGTGAGCATATTCGACGCCTCTTTCTGTTCCCGTTCTTTCGAGAAAATAAAACTGCCAAAACTGATCGCGATAATTACGCAGTGAGCGGTGAAGATGCTATGAATTATTGACTAATTTGTTTGTAAAATAATTAAAGAGAGTGTACATTATTCTCGTTTAAAATGAGCCATTGTATGCATAATGCTTATGATGAATTAATATTGCGTATTGCAAAACATTGTATGTCCCATATTATAATTGTGTTTATATTTCTGATTAGACTGATTTATGTGATTATATCGGGTGTCACAACATATTTCATAGCACAATGATACGAATCGAATAATTTATTGCATATCATAAAGAGTTGATGTTAATAAAGCATGCAAGATTGACAAGACAATGAATATGTTGTACTTAATATAATACGAATATTTTCCTTCGTTTAGTTTAAAAAGGAAGAACTACACATGCTTACCTGAATAATAAATTGAAGGCTACTTCCCACTCACAAAAGTAGCCATCTACACCACAATACAAGACGTTAATGCAGATATTTTATTTTTGGATCGACTTGTGGTCCCGCGACTAGTGTTATGGACTCATGAATCAGAGGTCTGAGGTTCAAAACCCAGTCGACCTCAATTTGGTTCCCATTTTTTAACTGAGAGATATTTCACAACTGAAAATGGGCATTTATTTTTTAGAAAAAAAATAATATTGATTACTGATTTTAAAAAAAAAATCACCATTACCATAATGCCAATTTTTACACCCAGTGAATATGGATCGTTTGTGTTACATGGACGCTAAGGTGATCAATCTTACGCTTCTAGTGCCAGCCAGTCCAGGGAGAGTGAAATATTGCAGTGTAAAAACACCATAAAAAACAAATATTTCACGTAGAACCAACCAGAAATCAAACTTGGGTTCTTATTCTAATGGGAAGCCTAAAATTTTTTTCAATTTTATCTACAAAGTAAAATTAAGTTTTCAGAATGAAAAATAGAATATGTTTACAACTATTTTCTGAATATGTTCAATTACATGTTACGTACAAAGATACATTGAATTTTCATACAAAAATACATATTTTCGTACATGAATATCGATGTTACTTTATACTGTCTCGATATGTACCGATAAATATAGCGTTTGTAATCGCGGCCCTGGGACCTCCAACGCGAAAACCACTTAACTATGCTTATCTCTGCTCGATTTCATATTTCAAAATTTTTACCTGAGAGTAGCCATCGAGTCAAAAACACTTATCCAGGGTTCTGTATGTATATTTTATCGTCACCCTAACTTGCAAAACTCGTAAGTTCACAAATGGTAAAAAATTAAAATTTCTCAAACTCCATTAGGGCTTCAAATAATCTATAGTATGTGACGTATGTGTGTAGGACTTGTTTATTAAAATAAAAGTCTAAATAGAACTCCGCTAAAATAAGAACGTTCAGTGCTACAAGAAATTGAATAAAAATAAGTTTTATTGCACGCCGTAAAAATTAAAGCATTTAATGTGTGGGTGATGTTTCTCAAAAAAAAAATTATATAAACATGGTTTTAATAAAAATAAATTACTTTGAACCACGTTATGAGTTTTTGCAAATCAACCAATCAATTACAGCGGTGTTATGTGTTGTGATAGATTTTCGGTTTCCGGGAAGCTCTTTTTTTCAACGTTCTGTATATTTTAACGCTACTGCCTCTACTTTTAAATGCAGCACAACTTACCGACCACAACTCGTAACGTCACGCGCGAAGTAATTTCAAAATTACAAAACTTTATAAAATCACAGCGATGATAATTTGATTCATAAAAAAAAGTCTATTTTTGGCTTAGTTTGATAGTCTATTAACAAATATTTTTAAAAAAACGCTTAACTTCCTCATTTGCTAGATAATTAAAAACTGTTTTTATTTTCCTCTGAAAAAAAGTAAGTCCCAAACTTTTTTGAGACGAGTAAATTCGACGATATATTATTTAAAAAATGGAGGACGGATTTTCAAAACACGACACTCCCTTAAAATGTAATTTTTCTGGGGAGGGTTATTTGTGATTCGAGTCAAACCGCGTAAACAATCATTGTTTTAAAAAAATACGCCTTACAAACAAACCTAATTGGTCTTCTTATTGTGAGTTTTAATTTTCTTTTATAATTCATCCGCATTCAATATGGAATTAATACACACGTTAAAATATCGTTTTTTCAAAATACGATATTATTTATAGTCTAAGATTTTGATATAGTTTTAAGCCGGTTTTTAGCGGGTATTGGTGAGTTTTTTCAAATAATCGATGCGTCTCAATACTGGCTTTAAATAAAAAATAAATTTTAAAAAAAACAATATACCGTCTGGGGCGAATATCGTGTTATAAAAAACTTAGCCTCAATAATTTAAGGTCCACTTTTTTCAAGATGCAGATTTTTGTTTTCGACCATGCCTTACATGTGTTTCATTGTGTCCAATCTCACGTTGGGTATAATATTGTTATTGATTTTGACATCATTACGAATGAAAGCTTTTTGCTTTTATATCTCATTTAGTTTCACAGAACGAAAGCTGAATGTGATAGTAAACAATGCACAATGGTCATACTACGCGTAATGCCTCGTTAGCAATGGTAAGTCTTATAGTTTATAGTAATAGACGCACCCGACACAGGAAATAAACGATTTTTTAATGTTATTTATGCATCACAGATGACCGGGTACATAAACGAATGGGAAATAGAGAAATGGCAGTTGTGTTAATGTTTCCATTATATAGATGTAGGAAAAAATTTCAACAGAGAAGGAAAATTTTATTTTAAAGTGGAAATATAGAAGTCTAGAAATTTACAGAACATTAATACCTGTTATTAACTAATTAAGGTAATTGCTTTACACACTGATAAGAAACTAATATTTTGCTTATTTTCGAACTTAAAGGTCGTTAAGCTTCTAGAAATTCAATTTCACGACATTTCTGCACCTTGCCACCGAGCGCGCGCCGTGAGACAGATAATTCGACTGTCCCTAAGGGCCTTACTTATAAATCGGGTATAAAGTTAATCTTGAGAATTGTGTTAGAATAATGATGGTTTAGCAAAAAGTATTACTTATGAACCTCGCATAGAGTTAAACTCGGTTTAAATCTGGGATAGCGACCATAGAAACTTATACTTGCACATTATGTGGTATAACGCTGCAATAAGCACGCGATCTGTCAAAAGTCATATTTTTCGGTAATCAAAATGTATAGTTCATCAGATTTTTTAAATATTTTAAACAATTTCGAAGTCCTGCGACCTTCTCAATGCGATTCAAGTGATTTAAAATAATTTGTTTTAATAATATCTGAAATCTTATATGTTTGTATGTGTTTGAATTAATTGTGATAAAAAAGAAACACGAATAAACCAAATGACTCATTTTTACCTTTTCCTCTTCTTCCCAATTTTGATTTCTTTTTCAAACGGTTTTCTCCGTGTTCTCCATTACACTGACAGTAGTCTCGATTTGACGTTGACGTTTGTTTGTGTTGTTATAAAAGTTACTGCGCACGCGCACTAATCAGTATTGACTGTTTAAAAAAAATATGCATGAAATAACCTTTGAATTGTTATTTTAGGTTATAATTTTTTTTTTAAATAAGCTTTTTTTATATCGATTATAAATAGTTAAGCCGGGTATAGTTATTTCCTAATGTAAACCTAATATAAGGAAATCTAATAAGTAAGGCCCTAAGTATACTTTTGAATCCGCATTTTGCAAGGTTTACAGGAGAACAAAACAAAAGCTTGATATTTTTTTAAGAAGCTATCAGATATTGTAGAATTGCCAAACATGTGTCTATTAAAATACGTTAGCTTTGTTTTTGCTGTCCTAATCTCGTTTGCACATTTGGTGTTTTACGTAGGGACTGTCGAATGTATGTTGCGTAGTTCAATTATTACTTTTGTTTACCCATTTTAAGGGTTATATTCTAATAAGAATTATATATTTCTGATCGCTAATTGGATGTTCAAACATGTTACACACGGTAAAAATACAAACATTTAGTTGTATGGCGAAGTACAGTTAATTGAATCGGCGTTCACTTCGTAACACTTCATTATAAATTATTATGAAAATGAAACTTTTTTATTAGTGTTACACAATTTTTATTCTTTAACGAGAACACAGCTACCGTTTCGGGAGAGCACTCCTCCCATCGACGGGTGATACGTGAAATAAAATCCCCTGCTTTAAGTTTCACAGATTAATTCGTTTATTTTTTGTTTAAATTCTATGACATCGTGAACAAATTCTGTGTTGAATTTATTAGTTTTATATCACCCGTCGATGGGAGGAGTGCTCTCTTGAAACTGCAGTTAGATAATAAAAATTGTTTAACACTAATAACTAAGTTTAATTTTCATAATAATTTACTTCAAATGACGCCATAAGTTCTTCTAAATTAATTAATCAAATACAGCGTTGTTATATTTTGTGATTGATTTCCGCTTTCCGGGAAGCCAATTCACCGATCAGGACAACTAGCAGAAGACAACAAGTGACGTCATGTTCAAAAAAATAAAAAAACTACAAAACGTACAAAAAAATGCAATAATACGATACTTAAAAATAAATTTAGCCAAAGTTTGGCTTATAATTATTTTTTATTCATTTTACTATTATTTATAAATATATTTAATAAAATAAAATACACACTTAAAAACAGGGAATCTATATAAAACCAATAAATGTAAAATGAAAACGGAGTGTTCTCTGTTTATGATAGTTTTCATCTAACATGGCACAGCCTGTTCTAAGATGGAGATTTTATATCTTTAGACCATAAGTCGTCCTATAATAATAAAACAATAACATAAAAAAGAAAAACTAAAACTACTTAATTATAAATGCCTAGCTAATCAAATGTAAGAAATTAAAAATCGTTATTATACAAATATAAAATATATATATGTGCCAAGAATACATGTTACTTAAAAATAATACAGTATAGTATGTAATAAAATAAATATAATGCAATCAAATACATAAATAAATACATAATATGTGTACCAATTATATAAATTACTACGTTTTTTGATTTTTCAAAAAATTCTTTCGCTACACTATTTATAGGTGCAGTTATTTTTATTTTAAAATTTGTTTTACATTTCGAGTCTTTTATATTTGGCAATAAATCATTAAATTTTTTTGGAGCAATTACATTGTATTGCTTTTTACCAAAGGCGGTTGAAACAAATGGGACAATACAGTTAATTTGTGTTGCTGAACGAGTGTTTATATTTTGTTAGGTTCTTTTTACCTCACTAAATTTATCATAAAATTTAAGTAGTAGGCACCTCACAAACAATTGTCTTACATCCAATATCTTTAACTCAGCGAATAAATCTTCCGTTGAATACCTCAAGGGTTTTAGAGAATGATCTTCATGATCCATTTTTGTGCTATATATCAACAAATAAAAAATAATTCCGTTGAACTTCCTCATTTTAAAGAATCTTTGAAAATTAAGTGTTTCGTATAGCCTGGAAATAGTCTAGATTTCAATTAATATGATCGAAAATCTTTGGGTCATTATGAATAGGAAAATAAAGGAGACTATAATTAAATAAATTAACAATAAACGAAAACTTTAAGCATGTTTTTAAAATGTTTTATGTTGTACGTGGTAAGATTTTTTTTTATCGTGAGCTTTTTTATATTTTGGCATTTGTTGCAAGTTTTTTTATTGTTGTGATTCAGCAATGTAAGTGATTTAAGTTGCACGGTATATTAGATGTTATCACCGGAGTTTCTATTAAGGGCTCGAGAGCCAGAGGCAAAAATGTCGTTTTGTTCCAAAGTGCTGGGATTAACATAAATAAATGTTGGAAAGAATGCGGCTCAATGATATGCGTTTATGGTAATGGCCTACATGTTGTATGTGTTGTATCGGGCCCGATTTATATGGAGCGAAGAATTCAACTAGAAACATATTATTTATTAATAAAAAGTCAATATCGTGGGGGTTACTGCGAAAAGTTGGTAGGTCCATAGAACATGTTATGGAGTTATCGCCATTTTAAAGTTAGACATTCTTACAGAAAAAAATGGTGAGTGATATTACAATAATTTTGCAGTAAAGATACATGCCAATTTTGGCTTGTTCATTGCCTAAGTTAATGTTGTTAGTATTTTTACAAACCTCTTTCTATTTGATGATAGAAAAAACTGGACTCTCTTTAAAATAATATAAGCTTTAAAACTGCTTTACTGAGATCGAAGGAGCTAGAAACTTTTTCCAGGCATAGATATTTCCGTAAAGACACACACTCTATAGCTAACTCTATACACCTAAAATGTAAAGTAACGAACTTTTGGCAGCAACCCCACGATATTATTCAATTTTGACATATTTTTACATATTATTTAATTTTGTAATAATTTAAGACATAAGACATGTCTTATCTTAAAACATATCTTGAAAAAATATGCTGTCTACCTCAGAACAGATATTTACTATACCTTGTGAGAATAGACAGTGCCCAATATGTTTGCTTATACTTTAATTTTACTTAATTTTTACTTGATTTTACTTTTATTTTGCTTATTTGTATATTTTTTACTTTCAGTACTGCTTTGCAAACAAATCATAATAATAAAATGCTTTACAATAATTCCGATTTATTCGGCACTGAACTGAACTGAACTGAAAAATGTTGTGCACACAGTGCTATTTATTTATTTATATATACGCCCAGTGGGCATTTTTAAGTACATATATAAATATACATAGAAAATTATTATAAAAGAAAGTATAAAGGCACAATGGTATATAGTGGAGTTGGTGCGAGTGGAAGCGGGAGAGAGGTGTTTATAATTGAATTTGATTCAGTGCTTTTATAAAAGAAGACAACTTGTTATCAAAGAAATCAAGACTGGTATGTTTGTTGGCAGGCCTAAAAAATCTAGGCATAGGGGAATGAAAACCATAGTTAGGTCTATGGTTATCGGTATAAAAAAGTCAGTTTTGTCTGAGGTTTCTAGTTAAAATATTTCATTTTATTGAGATCAGTAGTTCAGGCGCTTCAAAGAGTGAGTTGAGAATTTTAAACAGGACTAGAAGGTCGGATTTATTTCAACGGTCTTGAAGAGAAGATATATTTAAGCTAGTTTCTAACTACTACTACTACCATCACGCCATTTCCCCGTAGGGGTAGGCAGAGAGAATGGACCGTCACACACGTCTATCCTGGCATACAATCCTAGCCTCTTCCACATTCATACATCTTGTCATGCATGCCCTTTGGTTCTATCTGCTTTTGAAATGACCAGACTTAAGATTTTGGTTTATCTGATCATGCCGCGTCTTCCTTTGTCGTCCTCGTCTAACTTTACCGTTCATTTTTGCCATATATACTTGTTTTACCATTCTCTCGTCGTCCATTCGTTCTACGTGACCAAACCATCTCAGAGACCTTTTCTTAATCATATGAATTATACTTGTCTCAGATTTACACTCTCGCCTGATTTCATCATTCGTAACTCTGTCATACATTGATTTCCCACACAGTCGTCTAAGAGATCGCATTTCAACCGCGTTCACTCGGCTTTCATCCTTCCTCTGCCAGTTCCATGTTTCACTTCCATACATAAGTGTTGGGACTAAAACTCCGTTGTGCACTGCCAGTTTAGCTTCGATTGACATATTTTTATTAGAAATTACTGTGCTTAGTGCTCCGTTCATTTTGTTGCCCGCATTCACTCTTCTTTCAACATCTTTTTCTACTCTTCCATCTCTTGAAAACATGCTTCCCAGATACACAAATTCTTATACGAAATAATCTATTGTGAAACACCCTTTTAAATAAATATTTCATATCAACCGGAATGGGATTTGAACCCGAGACCTCTTGCATGGTAGGCTAACGCGCTGACCATTACTCCACGAGGCCGACGATTATGGAGGGATGGGCGTAAAATGTTGCATTTGTTTTATATATATTGTAGATATAGTGTTCGTATCATTGATTTAAACCTTTTTTCCAAATAAAGGGTAACTATTATTATTGTCAATGAGACCCCGGTTTCCTTCTATAACGGAGAGCCAAGATAAGTCAAGATCGTACATCTTCTTAAGTTTTGAAAATTAATATTTGCTCTTCCCAAAAAAGAATAGGGAAATATCACTTATTTTTTACATTTTCAAAGTAATGAATGTCTTTAAAATAATTTCCAGTAAAAAAAAAATTTTTTGCTAAATATTAGTAGCATAAAAAAAATAATTAAATTTGTAATTTTGAATTCCCGTTAATCCATATGCCACGCCCCTAATAATTCACGATTCATGTTTATTTGCTCCAGACTATTCGAATTTGTTAAGAACATTGTCCACAATTACCAAGGCCAAACATGTCGCGTTTTTCTAGCAACGTATTTTTTGAAAAAAAAAAATTATTTTATATTTATGTATGAAAAAATTTTTCCACAATATCCATATTGATTTTGAAATTACAATTAATTATTCTAGATCCATTTAATATATTTTTATCTGAATTCGTAGTGTGTGATATTTCTCTGTTCTGAGCTGCTCTGGTGTTGCATTTATCGTTACTCAGTAACGTAGTATGTCAAGTGTGACGAAGGAGAATGTTTTTTTATTTTATTTATTCATACGTTTACATTGTTTGAATTATTATTTTTATACAGAATAATGTTCCCTCACTGGGGTGGTGTTCCGTGCCGAGGAAACATTTTACAAAATGTGAAACATGCCTTAGATTAGCTATTTAACAAAATTAACATAATGATAACAATAAAAAACCGTAAATTAATCCAATTAACCTATTTATCGTTAACATAATAAACAACAAAAAATTTAAATAATCATAAAAAAACATAACAAAATATTAAAATTTATTTTAGCTACCTTTTTCTACTGTATTATTGAGCGGAGTGGATAGTAATTAAATTTGAAGAAAATAAGTATTAATATTCTCGTAGCAATTGTAAATCAAAACCTCTGACAAGGAACATGGATGAAAGGGATGCCACTAACCTCATTGAGTCTTTCTCGTTCTTGTAGCACTCGGCTGGATCCAGACACTTGACACTGAAGATGCGGCACCAAATACGCGTAACGCGGTAGGCCTTCTGCAGCGAGCTTGTGGCACTACACTGGCGCGATTAGACGGAGAATAAATATATAGAAGTGGCGCGACGATTAACAAATAAAGTAGCGGATGGACACTCGTGGTCCGGTTATGGTGGATTATGAAGTTATACTGAGGTAAGGTAGGCAAGGTAGGATGGGTGTAGAAATTGTGACAATAATCGACACTGCATCACTACATAATATATGCGTAAACAGTAAGGCATCCTAAAGATAAGATTATAATTATACTACTACGAGTATAACCATTGACATGTTAATACACATGCCCTAAAAAGTAAAATATTTATAAAAGTAATGACATGAAAACAAACACATAATTACTAAATTTGTTTATTTACATCAGGGCTGCATTCAACGATCATTCATATGCTACAAAAAGTTTATAAATGCTCATGTTCTATACGAAAAACAGTTTGTATTTTAACGTTAATAATGAACATTCGATTTTGGTTGATCCCAACCAAGTTGGCGAGAACAAATGTAGCGTGGGACGAGGACGACCAAAAAAGACGTGGCCTTATCAGATAAATCTAAATCTTAAGTCTGGTCATGTCAAAAGCCGGCAGAACCGAAGGGCATGTGTAACAAGATGTATGAATATGGAAAAAGCTAGGAATGTATGCTAGGATAGACGCATGTAGCGATCCATCCTCTGTGTCTACAGCTACGGGGAAATGGCGTGATGGTAGTAGTAGTAGTAGTAGTGGTCAACACACATTTTTTAAATAAGTAAATGAATAGAGTTTTAAAAGAATAAGAATTCATAGTAATTGAAAAATCCAATATCAACCAGAAGATCTTAGCAATACACAGTGTTTTTAAATATAAAAAACAGAAGATTGAGTTATAAATGGGTTGAAAATTTAATATATAAATCCTCTTTAAAAGTCCTATGGCGGCCTTATATGGTAATAACATTCGTGCGTTGAATCTCAGTAAAGAAATTGATCAACGATACATCAAGTATGTCCAAATATTTGTTGGCAACTACTGAGTTTTGCTCCCTACAAAGTTTTTATTTTATTTTATTTTATTTTTCATCCCTTTCCGCACCTAATGGTGCATAGGGCACTGCGTTGGTACACCAATCGCAGCGTATCTTGATCATTTTTGTTACACGAAGGTAAGATGATCAGTCTTACGCTTCAGGTACCAGTCCAGGGACTATGAAAACACCCATTTAAATAAATATTTCACATCAACCATGTCGGGAATCGAACTCGAGACCTCTTGCATGGCAAGCTAACACGCTGACCATTACACTACGAGGCCGACAAAGTTTACTAAGATTTAAAACGGAGCTCAAGAACATTGAAGAAAAGTTAATATGGAACTCTGTGCTTTATTTTTTCTCCTGTATTTGGGTATATTTTAAATTATCCGAATTTGTAAATTAAACCACAAGATATTTTCTGACTTCTAGATCAATGTTCTGCTCCATATAAAACGGCCTTAAGTATAAATGTATAGATACTCACCGTAAAACGGAAAACGACATGCTTTGGGACTGACCTAACACGCGGACTAAGGCGAGATTTTTCTATGCAAATCGACCCGTGATTCGGCTGTTTTATTCGGTGACGTGTGACTTGTTACTTGTGACATTTTGTACATCGTATACCATAATACAATGGAGTGCTATGACATGCTTCAAACCTTACGCAAGAGCCGTGACTTCATGACAGCTAATGACAGTAAGTTATTACGAAGGTTCGACTTTTTTATTTATTTTTTATTTATGAGAAAAACATATTTTTTTTACATCTAATGCCTTTAGAAAATAAAAATAATGTAAACTTAAACGGCAAAAAAGTCGATATTCATTTTTAGCATTGATATAAATGATTAATTACTAAAAATTAAAAAAACAATTTCAGACACCAAGAAATTGCAAATAAAAAAATGAAGTAAATTAGCTGCTTAAAACAATGTTTGAATATAATAAATAAATAAATTTTTTAAAAAGAAAAAAAATATAAAGTATTAAAACAAATTAAAATTAGTATTATTGTTTTTTTTTTTTTGTATTTTATTGTTACTATTATTGTTGTGTTTCGGATCGTATATGATATTTGTGATGATAAACTCTTGTGTCTGTGTCAACTAATCGTCTTAACTCAACACAGGACTTTTAGTCCCATGGGACTTATGTCTCAAATAATGTGCAATAGACTGCCTTTAAGTAAATAAATAAATAATAATTAATGATGAATACATCTATTGAGTTAGATGAAACTCACGCGCATCAATACACATTGAATGTCAGTTAATATTAGATTAGTATAACCAAACATCCGGTAAAAAAAAATGGGTAGAAATTATAAGGAATTTAAGGAAATAACCTGAATGAGATCCACGAAAAAACAAATGCTGTTTGTAAACATTTAACAACAAACTTTGTTTACACGCAAAAAACATCCTTCAATTTATTTGTATTTGCATTCTCCTCGAATGCAACCCTGGTAGATCGACTAATAAAACATTTATACTCCAATCTTTTTTTTACAAATTAGATTGAAGATTTTAATGTCCACGAACACGCGCAGCGCAATGATCTACATTTCTCTGAAAACCGCACGTAAATCAGTTCAGCCGTTTAGGAGGAGTTTAGTGACATCACACGTACAGAAGAATTATACATATAAAGATGTACTGTTAAATGTATGTTATTAATTTGTCAATTTACCGTGTTGACAAAATTATTTTTAAGTGTTTTGAGTATTTCCAAAGGCTGTGATGATGAACGACTGGCTAAATGTCCTCTTTGTCAAGATCTAAATTTGGTGCAACAGAGTAGGAAAAAATGTTTAAAATGGATATATGGAATTTCAGGTATTTACATGGCTTATGACCTGTCAAATGATGCAAGAGTTGAGAAAATGTAGATGTTTGGTTATTTAAATTCTTTTGTTTTTTTTTACAATATACATAAGAGGTAAAACAGAGAATTAAAAAAATAAAGCATAATTACATAGCAATGAAATACACATAAATAGTAAAATTAGTAAACAAAAAAAATCCCACAAAGGCATGGCCTGTTCGCGGGTAAACAAGAAAATGTTAATGAATTTTTCCTCCTATAATAAATAATGGACAGTTATAATATTTTTGTGTAACATAAGAAAGAGAAAATAAAATATTCTGTAAAAGATTATGTGGTATTTTTTTTTATAGTAATTAAAAAAGCAAATTAAACTGTTGCAACAAATTAAGAAACTATTCCTTTATTTTCTCTTACTTGTCTATTTAATGCTCAACTACAGTCCCGAAGATCAAACGTTACATCAGCTCATAAGTTGTAACAGAAGCGTTTCTTAAATCTCCGTAAGTGCAGCGGTGCCCACGCGTCCACGAAACAAAAGCGATATTTGTTTCACGATCGCACACGAACATGTTACTAGACTCGTAACATGCTCCTACTCACAACCCACCCGGGTAATAATACCGGGGTATGAAATTATCTGGAACTTTACATAAACTGTCGTGTAGCTTTTAACACAGACCCCGAAGGGCGGTACTTGCATAGGATGTACACACTGTACATTGCAGCCAACTAAATAATAATTAGCATTAGCGCCTAGAGTTTATCATTTGATTAAATTAAAATTGTAAATTAACTAAATACAACATGAATGCAAAATAAAGAAACATTGTAACAAGAAAATATTAGATAAAATAATTACGAAGTAGAAGTATACGCGGTTTTTAAGCACCAAACAGCGAAACTTCAGAGAAATATTTTATGTGGTGTGCCTTTAATAATATCTTAGTGAATTTTTTTGAAAATCGCACATTTATAATTATTTTTTTATTTTAAAATTAAGATTAAAAGCGCATTTGAACAACGAAGCTATATTCACCGGACTCGGCTAGGGACATAGCTGGGTAGGGAAGGAGAAGGGGTTTATGGAAGAAATGCAGTTCGAGAAATTCAGTTTTTTTTTCACAGGAAAAAAAAATATTAAAAAAAAAAAAAAAAATCTTATTTTTTATGTTTGGCATTAGAAATGTTCCTTTAAACTTAAGCGATCTTGCCCTAAAACACTTGGTGTATAAATCCTTGTATACTTGTATACACAATTTGAAAACATAATACATATGTATTTGGATAAACAACAGCTTCATTTATCATATTTTTTAAAAAATACACGTGTATCCAAATAAAAGAGAGTATTTAATATAAAAAAATATCTTCAAGTAGCGTTTCGTAAGTTATATTTTATTAACTTTTTGCTAACACAACATACGTACATAAAAAATAGTCAGAAAGTATGCACACTTTACGAAAAAATAATAACGATTTAATTAATTTATTACGTACGCAGATAATTGGTAGAATCCCACATTAAAATTTGGTAAGGTGTCTTAAATAAAATAAAAATTGGGATCTTTCACTTTTTATATGTACAAGAGTGTATAGGATATAGCATCTTGTTACGGCATTATAAAACTCTTTGACGTTGTTTGTGACCTAACAAGACGAAACGCGTCACACTACACACTGTTGTAAATTTAAAAAACGAAAGTATAATTAAATCCAATAAAAGTGTTTTATTATAAATACCTTACCAAATTTTTTTCATTTGTTCAGAGTCCACAGAATCTCAAATGTCATTTAGCAATAGCATTTAACATGCTATGTTTTGATTAGCGTGATCAAAGGAAAGGTATTATTTTTTATGTCTACCACCAACACTTCAAGTAACAAGTCTAGTAACTTCTTCACACCACAGCCACGCCTTGAACAAGATTCGCGCAATAATTGAAAACAACACCTCTCCTTTATGTTAATAAACTCACAAGATACGTTGAAAGCAGAAATTTACATTTTAATTTAATTACAGGTCAAGTTATACTAAAGGCAAAATAATAATGTTTGCAGACAAACACACATATTCACTTAGAGCAAATACGAATTTCGCTGTATTTTACTAAAACGTAATCATAATATACCCGAATCTAATCATATAAAAGCCAGTTGCACAGAGAAAAATTAGAGTTAAATTATTGTTATGATTCTGTCTGCGTTCGGGCGGATGAAGAATACAGTTCTGTGTGTGAAATAGAACCAGAATCCTGAATGAGTGTTATGTAAAGTGTGATGTAATGTAAATATAGATATTAATTAATATTATCATATTAAATAAATAAAATTAAACATTTAAACATCGTTGCTTTGACTGTCTAATAAGGGTAATTTACCCGTTCTAAACCAGTCAATCAATACTTAGAAAAAAAATAAAGGTATTAGACATAGTGAAAAATATAGTAAAATAAATGGGTAAAAAAACCTATCAATAAATGCAGTAATACTCATAGTAAAAAGTAAAACCCAGTAATACATCAAATATGTTACTACATTAGCTCTGTTTAAATCACGTCTGAAGAAACATCTCCTTTCTCTTCTTAAATCTCTTTTCCTTTCCGTTCTTCTCTTTTTTTCTTTTTTCCCATTGAGTAATAGTATTAATTTAAGGTATTTTATAATCAATTACGTTTATTTCTATTTTTATATATCTTTAGCTTTTTAATCTTCATTTTCTATTGAATATGTTTTGCAACTTGAATTATAAAAATAAAACTATTATTTTATTAGTTGGTTGGAAGAAATTGCCATTAGGCAATAAGCCCGCCAATGTACAAATAACATTATGTTCAAAAGATTAAATAAATAAACAAAATACATTGTAAAGTTTATATTTGAAGCACTAACTTTGTGGTTAATCATTATAATAAAATAAATAAAACAACTTAAAACCACTATTATTTTTTTTTTACCGACCGGTTTCAAAGCAAACAAGCTTCTTCTTCAAGGTTTACGTAACTAATGAACTAATTCCTATTTTATTTTTATTCTGTTCACTAAATACTACACGTGGACCCAATAAATCAAGTCTTTTTTTTCCTTTCAAGGATGGTATTTTATTTTATTTTATTTTTTTTATTTTATTTTTGCACCACAACAGGCCAGGAGGCCCAATTACAGTGGTGAATTACATCACAGAACACCCAGGCTTGAGAAAAATCACATTTAATTTTTGTGTTCTCACCGGGAATCGAACCCGGAACCTTCCGTCTGTGAGTCGAGCGTCTTGACCACTACACCACGGAGGCCGCCAATTGATATCAATATTTTCGAAGCTATACAGGAGAAGACTAAAAGAAATATTGTTTATTTGATTATTATTTTTTTCTTTCTTATTAATAATAAGAAAAAAAAATTGTGGTTAAAAACAAAGTTGTTTTTTTTATTTTATAAAAATACATTGTACTCGAATCAGTTGTAACTTACATTAAGCTCAAAATGAAAAAAACAAATTAAGTTACTAAATTCAGACGCTTTATGTTTCTTAATTTTTTATCCATATTTGTCATTCTTCATTTGATTGAATTCTTTGAGCTACTTTGTATGCGTCATCTCTCTGTTTCTAAAGTTCACTTAAGGGTTGTTGTAAAGGTTAGTTTTCTTAAAAAATATTTTTTTAGTAGGCATGATATTGCCGATTACTTTCACCACAAAAATACATTTGCTATCATTTACTTCTCATATATTGATTGGTTTGGTGTTTATTTTGTAGAACTCCACATTTAAACGTATAATATTAGAAAGCAAAAACTGATTTGAGTCTACTGAACACTTTATTTTATTTTTACAAATATAAAAAATATGAAAACAAAAACTTCCTGACAATTGTTTCGCCTTGTTAGAGCATTTTCAAACGAATGTGAAGATTAGATGGATTGAATGTCCTTATATAGTTCTAGGTACTTAAGCAGAAAGTAAAAATAATATTATAAGCTATAGCATGTCCATTAATCATAAATGAGGGAAAAACCAATAGTTAAGGGCAAAGCTAAGTGTTTTGGGAATTTAGTTATTTATGTTTGAATTTTGGAAAAAATCTAACAAAGTAAGAATTTATTGACGTACACGTATGTATTGTGATGTAATTAATGAAGCTGTATAGTTTTATAACTTACGATATTTGTTTTTGAAAATATATCAATAACATTATAATAGGTTGCTATTCTTTTTAATTTTAAAATATGATTGAAATATTACGAAGAAATTTATATAAACATCAATGTATTATTTTACAATATTTTTATTTTGAAGAATTTCTTATCATAATATATAAATATATATTTCATTATTCTTATTTTCTTTTTGATGATTCATACTTAAGTTTGCTTTGCTGTAATTTTGATTTTGCCTCTTTTATTACATATTTTTTGACACCGATCTTCGAAAAGATCCAATAAAAGTTTATGGTCATGATTTGCAAAATGACTAAACTTGTATACCGAGCATTGTGAGTTTGTTTCTTACAGAACCTCATTTGAAATTATCTTGGAAGAAATTTTATTTTGGATTACGATCGTTACGCCTCCAGTATGACGACTTAAGGAATCACATCTGACAGTTGTGAATCCCGGAAACATTACTTCATTATTTGTTTAATCTTTAGTTACATATGTTTCACTAAGCATCAGCAAACATGTTTTATACTTATGCAATAATGCTTCCAGTTTTTTGCAATTAGCTAAAACACTCAAAACATTCATGTTAAAAATATTTCACTCTAAAAAAGTGTTTTGGACTCAATGACAACTGTCATTGAAATCGATTGTAGAAAAACCCGCTTCGTAGTTTAGTGGTTGGGACTAAATGGCAATATTTTATTAAATTATTTGGTAGCCATCACTTTTCAAATAATTAAATAGGGTCAAAGCACCAATGAATGACCGTTTAAGGTTCAGTTTGTAGTGAAATCCACGGTAAAGGTATAAATTTCAAAAGTAGTTTTATTTTCTATTAAAATACGAGTATTACAATTATCACCGTTGAATGACCACTACTACCCCAGTAAAAATAATACTCAGATTTAGTTACATCATAACATTATAAAACACCCTAACACATTAGATTATGGATATATTCAAAGAATTGCATAAGAAAAAGCATCAAATAAAACACTTACCACACCTTTTCTTATAAAAACACTGTCAATCTCAGAACAATAAGGGGAAGACGCACTATTACCTTTTGACAACTCACAGTTCAAAACTGATAGATTTGTTTCTTACCAAAAGATGTGTCCGCCTGTTGCTTTTGTCAAAGTTCCTAGTGTTAAATTTTTTTGACTGGACACATGTAGCAATTCTTATTATATTGTGTTTTATTAACCAATGATCATTTACTGAAGGGTGGTCATTTACTGATGCTTTTCCCTATTTTGGGGACGAGAATAAGTTCACACTGTTTTTTCGTGAAAATTAATGCTTTATTTTAAAAAATTAGTAATGAACATGTCATTTTAAAGTACTGTCCATTGGTAACGATTATTCTCTCCAATCTTACTACCATTATACGAATACTATTTCGAAAGAACTACTCGACTGAACGTGGTTATGCAGAAAGCAGCCAGCTATAGAAAAGTGAAACTGAGATAAAACACAACAGTTGGAATGTTTTTGACTTTGACAAATGATTAAAAATGAAAACATTATTTTTTTTGGTCTAACAAACAAGAATCTTATTATATATTTGAACCGTGTTAATGAATTTTAAAGTACCGTAAGATTTTTTTAGGTCTGTGAGTGTTTTCTGCAAATTGAGAAATGCCGTTTTTGAGATCGGCACTATTTTGAGAAGGTGATTTTTACAGTTTTTTGCATGAAAGTGGTCTGACTGTTTTTAGCAGAACATAGAATTAATTCTACTGCATCCGATAAGGCCAATATTTCATTTTTTCAAAATCGTGGACTGGCTGCTTTCTGCATAACTACGTTCAACTTATAACGAATCGAGACATTTTTTGGCATCTTCATGAATAATAGTGCTGTTGAGCAAGGGCATCAGTCATCGATAGGAACAAGTGGAAATCGGAAGGATCAACCGTCCGGTGAACACGGCGGGTGGGGTAGGACCGTAGAGTATTTACTGTAAGGATAGGACATTCCATTTGAGTACGTTTTGACTAGCCTTGCAAGATGTGACCGAGTGTTGTCATGCTGCTCAATAAATATTTTTGTCTTTATTTGTACTGCGGCCGTTTTCCTTCAATATTCTGCCCAAACGCATCAACGTTAGCCGATAGTGACTGTGGAATCATCTCCCATCTACCATCAACGATGTTACTACATTATCTCTGTTTAAATCACGTCTGAAGAAACATCTCCTTTCTCTTCCTTAATCTCTCCTCCTTTCCTTTTTCCTCTTTTCTCTTTTTTCCCTTTTCCCATTGAGTAATAGTTTTGATTTAAGGTAATTTATAAACAAATACGTTTATTTCTATTTTATATACTTTTAGCTTTTTAATCTTTTTTTTCTATTGAATATGTTCTGTAACTTGAATTATAAAAATAAAACTGTTATTTTATTGGTTGGTTGGAAGAAATTGCCATTTGGCAATAAGCCAATGTACAAATAACAATAAATAAATAAATAGATAAAAATCTTTCGGGATGGTTTCGTTTGGTTAGGAGCACATAATACACTAAACCTAGTTGAGGGATGATTATTCAAATATGCTGGATAAGAGAACATGCAGGTATCGTAGGAAATGAGAGCGTATGAACGAGCAAGAGCCGCAACTTGTAAAAGCATGGCACTTTTCTTCTCAGAATTTCCCCTTAGCTTTGCTAAACGCCGTATAAAACAAAATACGCAACAGCGTTGGGAGGATCATTACCGCGCTTCTTCTACAGGTAAAATCACTAAAATGTTTTTCTCAACGCTGGCTGATGCAGCAAACTTCCGTCGTCATAACCAAAGTACTTTTGAAACGACCCAAATTTTTACCGGACACGAAGCTATGAGAAGTTACCTATATAGGTTTAAATTAAAGAATGATGACTATTGTCCATACGATGATATTTCTTCACAGAGTATCGAACATCTGTTATTTCACTGCACATTTTTCAGTTGACAATGCCATAATCTTGAAGCAGAATGCACGAAAGATGGAATATCCTTAACAGATATTCGCACTGTAGTTAAAATTAATTATTACGCGCCATTGTTCTTGAACTTAGCAACTATGGTGATTGAACTCATAAAGGTAATAAACCAAAATCAGTAATCAAACATCCCATTTCCAAGACAAACAAAAACGATTTTTTCCGAGTACCTTAGACTTGTACATGACACGTAAGGCTACTAAATACAGGGGTCCAAATATATATAAAAACAAAAAAACCCAGTTGATCATGGTGCAGAACAGAGATGGTGATGATGATGATGATGTTCGGTGATGTTCCAACAGAACATGGTCACTGTGAGTCTCCACAAGCATTCTATGTGTTTCAGTTGCAGATTTTTTTTTTTGAAAAAAGCAATTTAGTATTTTTTTTTTGTATAAAATTCGACAATGATATTAAGATATATGTTGTTAACACTTCAGTGGAATATTATATACTGTCATTTCAAGCCTAATGGTGGAGCTTTAAGATGAAGTTGGCTGTAGTATTGCCCAATGAAAAAAGGCTAAGATCTCTGTCTGGAAATAGTGTGAACTTATTCAAGTTCCTATTACATTATCGAATAATCAAACTATTGTTCGATTATCAGTATTTTTCGCATCGCTACTGTTAATACATAGCATACCTACTACACTATAAGGGTACAATGCGGCTGTAGGCAGCCGGAATAATTCGTTACGGAGATTCTAACTTATGACTATTGTAATAAAGAAATCTTAGCCAAGAGCTTTATTTGTGATCGAAACTTTTATGAAATGAATATCACAAGTAAAAATAAAGAAAAAATCTCTTATTGGCGAAAGTATAAAGAATGAAAAACCAGAAATATAAAAAAAGGATTCTAAATAAATTGTTTGTAAATATCAAATAGAAAATGCTCCCTGTCCGAGAGGATGAAAAATACCGTTTATATATGTGTGAAATAGGATCAGAGTCCTGGACGAGTAATTATGTTTTGATAACTACTATCAGGTAAAAATCCTGAAAAGGAATATCGAGTTAAGAGAAGTCCGCCTCAGTTTAGTGGTTGGCGCGTTCTCCAGTTGTGTTTGAGGCACTGGGTTTGAAATTCGGAAAGATCCCTATTAAATATTGTTTTTAATAATGGCTTTATGATGCAATATTTCACTTGCCTTAGACTGGAAACAGCAGTGTAAGACTGATCACCTTACTTTGATGTAATAAATTAGGCACTGCATTTGGTGTACGAATTCAATGTCCTATGCATCACTGGGTGTGAATAGGGAAATGATGAAGCTGAAATGTGAAAATATATTAAAAGTGGTAAACTTGACGAAAGATTCCTGGTTTAGGAAGCAAACAAAAATAAACACCATATCGCTCATGTTCTTAATAAACATTCCTGCTAGAATTTTTCACAAAGCGTAGAGAGCAGAGGGGAAAATGTGGAACATGGAGGAAATGATATTGAGATGTCTTTCCCAAGAGGGTACCAGGAAAGCAGCGAACCGAACAGGGCAGCGTCTTGTGCTGCCATATGTCGTCCGGGCGGAGTGGTAACGCTTGAATAATTAATTCTCGCCTTATTCGAACAAAGTAGTATTCACATACCTGTCACGACGTGAAGTCTCTCGCAAATAATACATCTACTTCAACTTCTGCTATCCGGGCAGATGTAAGAGTAAACATGTCAATAAAGATGTTATAAAACGTCTGAAATTTATACTACTTACTTACTCTGTATATTAATTTTTTATCAGTCTCGAAACTAATGTTATTGTCGGAAAAAATAACTCTTAATCAATCACCTAATAGTTCTTTAAAAATAATTCACTCCAAATACGACTCACCTGACCTTATATAGGGAATATCTTATAAAGTTTATAGTGCCCTCAAGAAACACAAGATGCACAGATATTTTTTGATTACTACGTCATCCTTTTATCACAAATATACAACTTTACCTAGAACACGCGATCATTATAATTTACCCTTCTCTTATATATTAATTGCAATACCTAGGATATTTTCTTATTTTTTATAAATATCATATCTCTTTCTTATAACTAATCCTTTACACATGTTTTAACCTATGTACTATGCCAATGTTTATTGTGTAGATTTTTAGACAACAAAAGTTAAATAAATTTTTTCTTATTCATTTTATATGTGCTTTATAAAAATGTTTTATAGTATTTTTGAATGTTATGTAATTTTCATTCTAACACTAAGTCTTTGCTGTAACCTTATTTTTACAAAAGTCTGCAATACGCATTCTTATTTATATACAATACTTTTATCTTTTGCTATTGTTTGTTATGTGTTTCAAGAAAAAAAATATTTTGCTTTAATTGATTATTTCTTATAGATAATGAAATCCCGTTTTTTTCTTATTTGTTTTGCTTAGTTATTTTTAACAGATATTAACCATTTTAAATTTGGCAGCCTCCGTGGTATAGTGGTCAAGACGCTTGACTCACACACGAAAGGTTCCGGGTTCGAATCCCGGTGAAAACACAAAAAAATAAAATGTGATTTTTATCAAGCCTGGGTGTTCTGTGATGTAATTCACCACTGTAATTGGGCCTCCAGGCCTGTTGTGGTGCAAAAATAAAATAAATAAATCATGTTAATAATTTTCTTTTCTACCCGCTTCCAACTGTGTATTAGTATGGCAACACCTTTTTTTTATTAGCATATCTTAAAAAAAAAATTTTCTTGCTGTGTATTGATTAATTTATATGTTTTTCAACAAACATATATATGTATATAATGTCATCTTTTTATTCTTACTAGTTATATGTAGAAATATGTATTTGAATGTACCAAATATTATATTTTATTTCTTATTTTATATATTTTATCCATGTACCATACTTGTAAAAGGCCTACGGGAGTTAATGTGAATAAAATAAATATATACATTTTAAAAATTCTTAAACATCTTCGTACATTTTCGCTGATTATATATGTAATCATTTTACGTTACTGATAAACGTTAATTTTTTTAAACGTAATTTTAACAATGACAAGCAATTGAAATTTTAAAAAAATATTTTTACCTTGATTTTTTTTCCTGTGTTGTCAAAATTTTGTTTTGCCTCCTAAATTTTGGAAGTGTGTAATTATTTTACCGTTAAAATATTATTATCTGGACGTTCGTTTATATCATTCATTTGCTGATTTCCCGATTAATTTTATCTAAATTCACAAACGTTTTATCAGGATTCGGGGTCGTGATGTTTGATAAACGACTCCGAGGATCAAACGATCCGCATTTTCTCAAGAATCCGAAATACTTTGGTTGGGTAGGGTCCTTTAAACTTTGACACAGCCAGATAGTTCCTAAACTCGTGGATTTTGGAATGATGCCTAAAAGTGTTTGAACAGTGGTCGTGACAGCTACTAAACTTTGTTACAAGGGTGGGGGTTGGTTTTATACTGTTTGCCGTCTTAATGGAGACACTCGCCACGCAGTAGAATGCCAATTATCATCGTTTTATTGTCAAAACTTTGATTGTAGATGAAAGCTTCGAAAGATTCACTGATCCAGCTACGACCATCCTGAAACTAAGACAAAGATTGGACACTCACAAAGCCTCTAAACTCCGTGGTTTAATAACTCAGACCTCAGTGATTTATTGAAAAGCTAACTTTGACTCTCTACTGCCTATCAGATATTAGAATAACTTCAATTAAATTGGGATTCCTTGAATAAAAATAACATTTAATGAATTTAATTTTGGATTTATACAATTTTAAAACATTTTCTTCGGAAAATTGCGAATGGACGCGTACGGTTATTTGTATTCATATATTATAAAATGATATAATGATATTAGGACTACTGGGTTGGTTTTGACACGCAGAGCAAATGATGATGAGTCGTTGGATACAGAAAACGAGGAAAGACCGAGAAAGACATGGCATTATGAAATTTAACAAAAACTTGAAGAAGGACATGTCAAAAGCATAAATAATCGGCGGGCGTGCATGAGAAGATGTATGAATGTAGAAGCAGGGAGGCTGAGTGATGTTGGATTATAACCTCTCTGCCTACCCCTACGTGGAGACGGCGTGATGATTGTTTTTTACAATAATAAGACTGATCGGTGCAGAGTCGATTAAGCATATAACCACCAAAAGATTTTTTTCATTAACAATATAGAGAAAAAACTTCTAGCCAATTATGTTAATTAAAAGGAAATGCATTTACGTACGATAAGAGGCAAGAAAACTCAAATGGGTTAATCAGTCTCCATTCTTTCAGTAGGTTACAACATACTTCGTATAATGAAACGATTTGTCCGAGCTAACGCAGTAGTGCTAAGGCGGAAAATAAATATATCTTACTTCTACATTACGAGGCTCATACAATGATTATTATAATTATTCATCCACCCTAGAATTTAGCGCTTAAGCCTTCGCACTCTAAGTGCACAGAGTCGTTTTCTTTAATTTCCTGACTGGCTAGTGCTTTCCCGCCACCCTCATATTTTATTGGCGCCTTTAAGCACGCTGAAAAAGGGGTAGTTATGGCCGTGCAAGGGTTCAAACAGCGGTGTTAAAGCAGAAGTCCGTAGATGTAATAATACATATATCTTAGTAAAGGTCGTTGTAGTAAAAAACAACGCACCCGTAAATGAACAAAAAAATATTACGTATACTCAGTTTTTTTAATCAAAATATTAACTGTTTCTGAAAACAGCAACCAAAATTTGAGAAGAGTTAATTTTTTAGAAAGAAAAAGAAGCATAAATCACTTTTCCAGAAAACTAATAATAACAAAATCAGATTTGCAAGCTCATTAAGAAATATTAATTTTCGAAGCGGGTTTGATATTAAATTCATTATTTTGTTAAAATAATTTACTGTTTATAAGTTTAAAAAGGTTTGACACCCAAAAATCAGTCGAGATAAAGTTTGTATTCTGAGTAATGATATTTTTAACAGTTCAGAAAATCTGGTTGTATACAAACTTCGGAAGCAACTAGGGCTGTTATTTTAATATAAAAAAAAGGATATTGTACTTCATTGTTCAATGACCGTATTGCAACGATCATTGCACTTTACAAGAAAGGTGACCGTTTAGAGTGTGAAAATTTTGCTGAGCGTTCCAGGAAAGATTCTTGCACACCTAATCTTGGGCAGAATACGAACTTCTGCACTGCAGATTCTGAGAGTCAACCAAACTGGTTTTATTCCCAGTAAGTTATGTGCGAACCATATCCATAACATAAGATGCATTCTCCAACAGAGCAATGAAATGAACTCACCCCTTCGTGTTGCTTCATTGACTACGAGAAAGCATTTGATAGTCCGCATCGACCATCTCTTTGGAAAATTCTTGGTGCGTATGGTATTCCTCCTAAGATTATTGCTGTTATAAAAGCGCTCCACATATATAGCAATTGTCGTGTGAAAATTGGTAACTCATTGACTGATTGGTTCGGGATCTCCACTGGAGTGAGGCAAGGCTGCGTCCTTGCACCATTCCTATTCACCATACTGATGGATTTCATCTTACCCAAATCAATACTACCCGATTAAGGTATAAAAGTGAACTCCCCCTAAAATTGTGTGATTTGGATTATGCATACGATGCAATTCTTTTTGAAAAGTCTTTTGGTGATTTTCAGGAAACTGAAAACACACTGCAGGAAAACTCAACTCGTGTAATTATATAAAAAAGACTCAGATTATGTGCAACAAATCCTGTCCTGACCCTGATCAGCCTCTCTATAATAAAAAACAGAGTATTGAGAAAGTTGACAGTTTTAAATACTTGATAGTACACATTACTGAGAATGGACGCATGACAAAGAGCTCGCAACCTGCCTAGGAATTGCTGGAGCAACATTTAAAATGATGCGTTTTGTCTGGAACTCTAGTCTATACTCGGTCAAAACAAAATTTCCTTTATTCAACTCTTGTAAAATGCCACTACTCCTATATATTTGCGAATCTTGGCACCTTACCAAAGCTCAAAACACCAAACTTCTGAGTTTTGAAAGTAAGTGCTTGAGAAGAATATTAGGTATAAGGTGGTTCGATTTTATAACTAACATTGAAGTCCGAGAACGGACGCAGCAGCCTCCTATAACGAGCGTCTTGAGGATGCGGCGGTGGACCTGGCATGGACACGTGCTGCGCATGCCTCAGGAGAACCTAAACCTAAGTTGCCTCTTCTTTAAACCTGCGGGCTCACGCCGTCCCGGAAAGCCGTCGATGACGATCTTTAGACTTTATTCGGTGGAATTAAGGGGCGTTGGATTGACTTGGGAAGAGGCAAAAATGCTGGCTGGCGATAGGGTCTCCTGAAAGCAACTAGTGCTGTCCACATACTCCACTTTGGAGCGAATGTGGAAAAAAAGAAGAAGAAGAACTCACTATCGCGAACTCACACAGAGGTTTGAGGTTCGAATTTTGTTCTACTACTAATTGATTCCTATTTTCTGGTACTAAGGATTAGTTTAAAACAGCCTTTAAATTTTGATGTCCAAACATTTAATTATAAAAAATGATCAGTATCTAATATAAACTTTAAACTGAGTAGTGAAACTTTTGTAGAGTAACAAACAGAGTCTAATTTTTACTGAGATCAATGAATTATTTTAATATGCTGTTCAAATATTAATATTTTTCAATTGCGGATGACGCTTACAAAATAATTTTATACATAAAATTCTCAAATTTAAGGCTTGCCATTAGTTTTGTAATACTTTGTAGACTAAAAAGAAAAGACAATAAAAAATATCACCCGTAACTGGCTTATTGCATAGACTTCGTGGCTTGCTTCCTCATTCCGTTTTGTTTGCAGTCTACTACACTATGATACATTCCCACCTATCCTATCTATCATGTACGTGGGGTTTCGCTAGCAAAAATCTGATCTCGGAAATACAAGTTCTTCAGAACAGAGTTCTGAGAAACACTTTTGAACTGAAATGGGATTCCCATGTCAAGGATATCTACCGACAGACAAAAATACTTCCTTTCAAGTTGATGCCACTGCATGACATAACCAATGCTATTTTGAATATCATAAACTTTTCTGCTCACACAAATTTAAAATATACATTTGGTCATGATATTCACAACTACAATATGCGTTACCTAGAGAATCTTCATTCTAAGTTTCGCTCAATGAAGTTCGGCAGAAGGTCACTGGAAAATATTGGCCATTCCAAATTTAATAAACTGTGTCGCAATAAAAAAAAAAATACTTAAATATTTTTGATAGTGATAGTTATTAAGGTAATTTATATAGATGGTATAAAGTACTGTGTTTTGTGTTCCTTATAATATTATCTTTTCTTACTATTTCGGATGTATTAACTATGTATGATATTATGTATTGTCACAAAAATGTTTTCTTTATATGTACGATCCCAAACGAGTTTTTTTAAATAACTTCTGGGAGTATAAATGTACTTGATGTTTCAATATGTTTTATTGATAAAAATTTAAAAAAATAAATTATTATAAATAATCATTAATTTGTGAGATTGCTGTTTCCTGTATGTGCTCTGAACTTTATTTACAATTCAAACGTAGTTTTGGCAGGTACAAAAACGCAAATTAAATTTGAGTCACAACTTTGATTAAACTGAAAACAAGTTTTAATGTCAGTTTGATAAAACTTATTAAATGATTATTTATAAACCGGGTATTACGAACCAAAAACCTGTCATTAGTCAGCGTAAGTGCACTTAATCACATCAGGTGAAAAAAATAAGTGCAACAAAGTATGCTGCTGAATAAAATTATATGCTTCTGCAACAGGAACCTCATTGATAAATTGGTAGCAAGAAATACATTTTTAATCTCTATCTCAATTTGATAATGATTGATTGCAAATAAACTATTTTAAAGTAGATTTAAACACGTATGAAAAAATACTCATAGATCAAGTATTATTAATAAATGGCTTTTTCATTTTTTGTTATTTTTTATAAACCCTTACAGAAAATTAAAAATTGAAGTAAACAATATGTTCAGCTTGTCCAAATTTTTGAAGGCAAGAACTTGATTCAACCCCCTATGGAGTTACTAGTATTAATATAAATATCATATTACAACAGAGATTTATTTTTATTTTATTTACATTTTTGTAATGCCGTTTTAAGTAGACTTCATGAACTCGGAAATAGTTATTCCCACGTATCTGATATATTTAGTGTAGGGTATTGTTCCTATAGAACAAACCTTTTGAACTTTTTCAAAGATGGTGAATGGTAATTATATTTATTTATTCATGCATTTCATAATATATACAGTTTTTTGTTCACTTTGCCCAGCTGTATGAAACAGTACTTATGATTTTTTTGTTGTATTACTGTAGAATGTTTTATTATTTAAACTTTCTACTGAATATGCTGTATACTTTTAAGGTTAATTTTTTAAATATAAATCTTCTATAATTTTTAGGTTTAATTTTTTTTTACAAATCTTGGATAGAAGGAAATTTATGTTTTAAAAATATATATATATATATCTAGCTAAATATGAAGTATTATGAATGTTTGTGAAAGGCAGATTTGCCGTTTATGTTAATAAATTGAAAAAAAAAAAGTTGATATTTTGGTGCATTTTTTATGAGTTGTATAATTTTATTTATTTAAAAAAAATTATCTCTCATAACATGGCATGTGCGTCGGTTTACTTAAAAAAGAAAACATAATAAAAATCTATGGTATAGATGTACGTATAAATATTAAAAATAGGGACATAAAATAAAAATACAAAGTTCCATTCATGATGAACATTTTAGGTAAGGGAATATATAAGTTTTCAGATTTACTGGGCTTATGACCTGCCATTGACTAGTTTAAGTGGCTATATTACACGCCCTAATGGTATCTTGGTCATTTTTTTCGTAACATGGGTAATACTATCATTCATACGCTCTAGGTGCCAGTCCAGGGACAATGAAATATTCTAGCGCTAAAACACATCCTGTGGTCTTGTCCCTTTCCTCTTCTCTATGATTACCGAATTGAGCTTTTCGCTACTATCCGTGGCCCTGTTATAGGTCCTGTCGGATGTACAGATCTGGTGGCTTCCAAAAATAATTTCAAGGCGTTTAAAAAGTTATGTAATCATTTCGGCGAATTGATCATGTCCGATTAATTTGATCCCAGTGACTGAAGAATTCACATCCTTCTTTTCTCAATCCAATGAAGTACATATTTTGTACTTCTGGATTACTTTCTTTCAGCACAAAGATGCTAAGGCTACCAGATTTCAGAGATCTCCTTCGGGCAGCTTTTCTCGTTTGACAACAAGCAAATTTTCCGTGTATATGGGCACCGTCAAAGAGAGTTACGTCCTCAAATGCAATGTGCGGTATATGGTGGGCAAGCTTTTAAAACACATTTTTAAATAAATATTTCATGTCAACCATTTCAGGAATCAAATCCGACGCCTCTTGCATGATAAGTTAATGCGCTGACCACTACACCACGGGGCTGACTAAATAAATAAATTAACTTATTAAATCACAAGAAAAACGATTATTCAGTGTGGGATTTTTCCCTACAAACGTTAAATTACAGGTATATTTAACTTTAAAAAATCGTAAATGTGTTTTTGTAACACAAAGAACTAGAAACGTCTTATTTAATCTAAAATCTAATCTATCTAACTAGTAACGGGTTTTTTTTAAGCGATGAATCTTTTGATCTCTCTTGTCAAACAATTTTTTTACACTATAACTAATAATGGAATGCCGTACACTTGAACAATACTTTTAAATTGTAATAATTTACTTTATAAATTCAGCTTTTAGTTCGCCAAAAGTGAAGAGCTCTTCGTGCGACCGTAGATTTACCGCGAAATAGTTTTGTTAATTGGTTTCCACGATCCTGCGATTTGACGCTATTGGATTATTTCCCATAAAGCTACGTTAAGTCTTCGGTCCGTGGAAGCAAATTAACAGCTCTTGAAGCATAAGAAGCCAATATAACATGCATCATTTTGGGAACGACGCAGGATTTGTTGAAAAAAAGTGGCCAAAATTGAACTGATACTTGTCCAGCGGTGCTATTCTGAACCGCTCTCGCGGTAGTAAAAAATACTTTTATCTCGCGTATTTTGTGTGTAATAGAATATCCCTCAAGGAGGATGAAGAATACTGTTGTGCGTATGAAATAGAATTACTCTTATGTTGAAATTCTAAAAAGGGAAATCAAGGCACATTTGTTACATGTTAAATACATATTATGTGAGTATGTATCGCAAGAGGCAAAATTAGCAGTTCGCAACGGAGTCCTGGTCCCGACCCTGATGTATGGGAGCGAGATATGGACTAGGAAAAACAAGGATGAAAGTAGACTGAATGCTGTAAAGATGCGATCTCTCGGACGAATGTGCGGTAAAACTAAGTATGACAGATGTACAAATGTTGAGATCAGTACATTATGTAAGGCTGAGATGAACATTATCGGTAAAATCAAGAAAGGAGCTCTGCGTTGGTTTGAGCATGTATAACAAATGGGCAGCGAATGAATGGCTAAAAATGTTAACAGTGCAAATGTTGATGAATGCAGAAATATAGGAAGACCGAGAGAGACATGGCATGACCAAATCCAACAAATACTTGAAGATGGACATGTTGAAAATCGGAATAATCGGCGCGCGTGGATGAGAAGATGTATGAATGTATCTCTGAATAGATCTGTATGCAAAGATAGCCTACCTACCGTTACGGGGAAACAGCGTGATAGTTTGTTTGTATTGTATTATGTTTGTTGTCTTTAATGCCGTTCCCCTTCAAAAAAGAGACAAGCTCTTGAGGTTGGAGAACGACGCACACTGAATTGTTTATCTATTTATTATGTATACGGCCTGAGTCAATTACAAGAGTTATTAAAAATAAACACACGTATAAGAAGCTGAACAAAAAGAACATAAAACGATATAGCAAAGACAAACAAGGGCAATCAAATAATGGTAAACAGTATATTTAAAAAACAGGATCAACATATACGACTTCGAGTTAACCCATTCCAATCAATCTTCATCCAACGCTGTGTTAATGGTGAAGAGATATACATTTTTTTTACCCTTAATACGATTACAATTAGAATTTATATGTTACATGTATACCCATATATATTTTTACTAATATGTAAAGATAATTTTTTTCATCATTTATTGTTTCAGCATTTACTTTGCGGAAAAACATTTTGAATTCACTATTAACAATTGATAATAAAGATGAAGAACATTTTAGAGAAGGTAATGTGGAAGTCTAGGCATCTACAGAGCTTATGATCTGTCATTGGCTGGTTTAAGTGGCCCTTTTACACACACTGTAACATTCACCATTCTGCGCATATTTGAGCATCTAAATCCCTTTAATTCTTTCCTCTGTTGATGTTTGTGAAGTTAAGTTTGTGATTCGTGTAGTTGAATTACTTCACCGGCATAGTAGTAGCAACGCCTCCAATTTTAGTTTTCTATAGTAGTATTCTATGATGCCACTAAAAATATAAAGGGGTTAAGAGTGTCCCTCACCAGAGAAAAACGTTCTAAGGAGGACTGCACAGTGTTATTTTTTTGTATTTGTTTATTGATATTAACATGCATGATATCTAATTGTTTTTTTTATTTAATTTAAATCTTTTATTTCTTGATTTCTGAAGTGAAAATATTTTAGTTTCACTCTTGTTTTATTTCAATTTAAATATGTATCACGCTTTAAAACACCCGATTTAGTAAATATGTATGATGTTTAGTCTCGCCAAAATGGTTTCGTAAAAATGCTGGCATTTCCAACTAATGACATACAAATTTCAGGAGCGTCTCCTTTCATGTCGAGTAATTTGGTAGTTTTACGCTGACTTTTATGTTCATCACACAAAACCGGTATAGTGTAATGAATATGAAAATTCAGAGACACAGCGCCGCCCTTGGGAGCTTATAAAATTACAAGAGAAATTGCCAAAGCCGGCTGGTCTGCGTCTCGCAATATGGTGATGAAAATGCAAGTCGCCATTTTTTCGCCTTGCTTGTTGATGACGTATTTAAAATGTAATTACTCAACAAACGACCAAGAAATATGTAAACATATTACAACAGAGATGAAGAACATTAAAGAGAAGGTAATATAGAAGTCTAGGCATCTACAGAGCTTATGACCTGTCAATGGCTGGTTTAAGTGGCCACTTCGCACACTGTGTAACATTCACCATTTTGTCCATATTTGAACATCTATATTCCTTCAATTATTTCATCTGTTGATGTTTGTGAAGTTAAAGAGCTGAAACCTTTATTTATGCGGGTGAGATTCATCTAATTGAATTATTTCACCTGCATACTAAGCAACATCTGAAAATTTTTTTTTTTCAATTTCTATACTTCTTCATGAACCAGGTGGATTTATCAACACTATTTTGAGTTTGTCCAAATTTTTGTAGACTAGGACTGGATTCAACTCCCTGGGGAGCTGTTAACATTAACATATTACAATAGAGATGAAGAACATTTTAGAGAAGGTAATATAGAAGTCTAGGCATCTACAGGGCTTATGACCTTTCAATGGCTGGTTAAAAAGGCCACTTTACACACTGTGTAACATTCACCATTCTACTCATATTTGAACATCTATATTTGTTGCCTAGTATGTAGGTGAAATAATTCAATTAGATGAATCTCAGCCGCATAAATAGAGGTTTCAGCTCTTTAACTTCACAAACATGAACATATTAAAGAATTGAAGGAATATAGACGTTCAAATATGTGCAGAATGGGTGTTTCTTGGTTATCCATGTACTTTCTGGACTTGAACCTAAATTGTAGGACTGGAAATAGGTAAAGGAATGATCTTCATGATGATGATATGGAAGTTTAGGCATTTATAGTGCTTATGAGCTGTTATTGGGTGGTTCAAATATCTAATAGAATTAACAGTATTTTGGTTTACTCACAAAAATATACGAGTATTATCGAAATATTTATATTATTGCGTCGTTTTCTTTTTGAATTTTGTTTTCAACATTTCGATGAAATGGGTCATCACCAAAAGTTAGTAGCTTTAGTACGAGCGGGAGTAAGCGCGAAGCTTTATAGGCAATTCTAGCACCTACCGCCAACGAATTTGCTTGTTTTACTTGGAATTATTATGAGAGCAATAAAAATATTTCCAAATGGCGAATTTTCCTTGCGGTTCCATTCAACGACACTTTGAATATTTAATGTAAATGGTTAAGAACAACGACTAATTTGCAGGGAGATTCTTAACGAAAATGAAGAGAATAAGTTTCGCTTATCTCTTTAGGGGGTGTTGAAATTTCTCATTATTTTTCTCCGCCCCATAATCACATTCTAACTTTTTTGAATTTATTTTTATAACAGAACTGAAGAGACTCGCCAGAAAAAACACCCTGAATAAAGACGCCATTTAAAGTTACATAAAAAGGTGGGCTTTGATTAAATAAAGACTCAGTTTATTGTGTAATCGATATTAAAAGCCTTTTAATATCACAATTAAAAAAATAACTTATGTCCCGGGACAAGAACTATTTTTAACTTACGCAGTCTATTTGAATTATAAAAATAAATTTGAAATATCAAAAAATCGGAAAAATTAATAAAATTCAATAAATAAAAAAAATAATGAAATAGATAAATTAAAGCAATTAAGAAATCACAAATGCACATTTATGTATTTTTTGAATATCTGTTATTGGTTTCATTTTATGTTTTTTTCGTTTGAACATGTATATTTGCTGTTTTACTAACTGTTGATATCTCAAATAAATAAAATAAAATAAAATGTTAATTACTATATTAAGACAGGTAGAAAAAATGTTTTTGGGTGTCTTAGTACGAGGTAGTTAGGGTCGATTGCACAAAAAAAATGTTTTTGTTCAAAAGTAAGACATATCTTGCGTGAAAAACCAAATAATGACCTATTTTAACAAAAACACAATTAACATATCACAACAGAGATGAAGAACGTTTAAGATTAGGTAATATAGAAGTCTAGGCATCTACAGGGCTTATGACCTGTCATTGGCTGGTTTAAGTGACCACTTTACACACTGTGTAACATTTACTATTCTGCCTATATTTGAACATCTGTACTTCTTCAATGCTTCCATATGTTGACGTTTGTAAAGTTAAAGAGCTGAAACCTTTGTTGTTGTGGGTGAGATTCATATGATTGAATTATTTCACCTATATACTAGGCAACGCCTGTAAATATTTCCAATTTATATTCTTCTCTGTTGTATTGTGGTAGTATTAACAGCCCCTAGGGGGTTAAAAAATATAACTAACATACAACCTACCCTACTGACCTCTACGACTGAACTGTACAAAAAAACACACCAGTTTGACATAAACTACTTGACTAAAATTGAGACCTTAAAAATTGTGCACAAAATAACACTGGGAAACATACAAGACGACGACATAATATTAGTCAAAAATGCTGACATACACAAATATAACACCAGACAACAAAAACACTATCATATTGAAAAAGCAAAGACAAACACAGGACAGTCAAAAATACTACATAATGGACTTAAACACTACAACGACCTACCTTACTACTTGAAAACTTTTAATGGAGACAAATTTAAAATCAATCTGAAAAAGCACATGATGACTGAACTAACTAGACTAGACGAGACATAAAATGACTAGACAATATTAAATTTCTAATGTAACCCTAACGGGTTTTTTAAAATTGTAAATAAAAAAAAATATGAAAAAACCAGCTCTTGTCTAAAAAAAAAAATTGGACACACTCAAAACATTGTTAATATCAATAAAACAAAAAAATAATTTTGAAGACAAAATAATCTACGATAAAATAATGTTTTTGTCGGTTACTATGTTTTGGCGATCATGGTTTTATATTATTCATTCTAAAATAGTAAACTATTACGGGACATTGATTGCGTTTACTTGACCAAATAATTGTTATTTGCTGTTTTTAATCCATTCGATATGAATTTTTGCTTGATCATTCAATATTTTGTAACAAATCGTATTTTTATTTTCAATATTGGCCACCTGGGCCTGCTTTAACGGCCGTACAATATATAATATGCAAGTCCTAAATAACGTGCCGATATGTTATCCACAATCCTTTATCGCGCAGCAAGATAAATCTTCGCAGGCTCGTGTGGATATGACGCAATATTTCTTCTGACGAACTACCCATAGTAATAATTCCTTTGAGCGAGGTCCTGCACACGCAATACACCGCCCCTCACAACAGTTTACCGACAAGTATAATATAAGCCAAACAGAAGAATAATGTTCCAACTCCAACGCAAAAAACTGACATTTAACTTAAAAACGGTTGATTTACGAAAATATTTCAATTTTATGTGCTGGGATGGGAATCAATCACTATCCAATTTTTTAGAGCCTTTTTAAATATTTTTTTACTACTAATTGTTTTGACAAAGAGTGAATGTATAATAATTGAATAATACTCAAAATCCCTTTGTCCGAAAGTGGTATTAGTTTGTACATATTTAAATGGTTTTTGTGTTGAGGATGTAGTGATTATATTTTTTGTATAAGATGTATTATAGGGATTATGTCTTTCATTTGAGTATAAATAGTGTTTTAATCTGTGAGTATTGTTTTAGCGTATAATTGCTTTGGTGTCATAAGTTATGATTTATGGAATATTTCTTCCGTAAATATCTGTATCGAGGCTCTTATTTTAACTATGGATTTTTGTGCAACAAATAAATTATTCAAAACTATTTAAATTGCCCACTGCCCCGGGTTCGCGACGTGGACGCTAACGAGTTGGACTTGTTAGTATTTTTTTAGGTGGAATGCAACTGGGCGTTCGCAGCATTTTATAGAATTACAACCTCCAGCAAGATGTGACTCGCTACGACCCTACTAACGGTTTAAACCCTAAAAAAAATTTTAACTCTGTTATATAAGTTATGCTGTATAAATTAAACAAAAAGCAGATAAGAGCTCATTTTGTTTTGATATTTCAATGAAACACATGAAAAGTGTTTAATATTTTAATATTTTCCTTAGCGGAGTTGGATCGCTATTATTCTTTGTGGCTCATACGAGAAGCATACTCCGTATAACCCCATATCTAGATATAGGCATGTATAATACTCTCGTATAATATATTACACTTTATCAAATAATTCATTCAACAATGGCAGACATGTCTTCAATATTTCGTAACTGAGGAAGCCGCCTCGTTAATAATTATTGCAGATACAATAATAATTGTTCGCTGGTCTTGGATTTTAGTTCTCATTTTTTATATGCATTGATCAGAACGCATACTGCTAATTTGTAATAATGTTCGCGTAAAAGGATGCCAACAAAGTCTGCGTACATCAATTGAGTAGATAGCGCATGAGTCACAAAATATTCGTTCGTATGAGGCGGAAAGGAGAGCGAAATACAATTTTAATGCGTTAAGTACTATACTTACTTACTTAGAGTGTCCAGTTGGGTTATATCCTGCCACTTCAATATGCGGTGACAGATATCGCCTTGTCGTTTGCCAAAATTAGGTCCCCAGAAGTGCAGCCTTCCCCCATGAGCGGGCATGTCAATAGGTGGCTGTCGTCCTGGGTCACACAATATATCATCACCAGAGAGGTACCCCTACCTATTGAGTTTTTTTTTACATCGTGTAACACCCACCATGGTAGGTGTTCACCTCCTTGGATACCCTCATTTGGATCCATCCTCGGTCTCGCTCCAAGATCCGGTTGCCATAGTTCTTCTCTCCGCCGTTGTGAGGATTCAACAGGGAAGGTGGCTTTGATAAAACTGTTTCTAGATGTCAGACGCGAGGCCGTTGGTTGATGGTGGTGTAGGGGATGTCAAGTATCGAAAGTTTGTTTGTACATATCTGCTTCTGCGGCTGTCCTTCTTCGAATGTGTGGTGGAGCGATTCCGATGATTTGGTATATTTTATCAGTCGATGTTGGTTAAGTAAGTAAGTAAGTAAATGCGTTAAGTAATATAGACATATGGGATAGGAAAGACCTGACGAAACGAAGCTTAAGTGGAAACGCGGTCTGACTTTTCTTCATACTATGCGTATTCCGATATTTTCTCCCTGAATACGATACTAGAAAAAATATTTTTTACATATTATATATATTTATATACAACATTTAAGTTTGTCAGTGAACATTCTTGATGGAAGTTAATTGTAATTTATTATATAAATAAAAGACAAGTGATAATTTAATCCCCAAATTTGGAATATCCAGTGACCGGTTTCATCGCTTTCGCAACATCTTCGAGACTGGTATCTTTATTTATTGAATGTATTTATACAACACAGAGGTAAGGATAGATAATTCCAATTCATATGAAAGTAAATTAAATAAGTTATTTTTATTTATCAATTTTTTAACTAATGAGTTAATATAATGCTATTTTAATGAGTTTCAGAAAATACTTAACTTATTGAAATAGGATTATATCAACTTATTAGTTAACCCGAAAAAAAAATGATAATGATCCTTAAGATAAAAATAACTTTTTAATTTACTTTCATATGATTTTGAATTATCTATCCTTACCTCTGTGTTGTATAAATACATTGAACTCCTTAATAAAGATAACAGTTTTGAAAATGTCACGAAAGCGATGAACCGGTCACTGGATATTCCAAATTTGTGGATTAAAGTATCACTCGTCTGTTATTTATATAAAAAATATAATTATAAACATATTTATAATTCACATAGTGTCAATTTTGTAAAAATCACCTCAAGGACGCTGTACAATAAATAAATATCCCAGCACGTCTTGCAGCTGCAGATCGCATGGACGTTTGGAATTCTAGTTCCTCTTTCCCAATAAGATCTATTTAATTATAACAGAAAGAACTTGAATGAAGATTTAAGAAATAAAATGACTGCCGTGTTTTTAACAAAACATTAAATGAAGCTTAGATTACGACATATCCTGCAGCTACACACAGAGCGCATGGACAGTTAGAAATTTAGATCCCATTTTTAATATCAAAGCTAATATAACCAAACGTTTTGCAGCTACAAATCGCATAGACGGATGAAATTCTAAAAAAATATTTTTAAATCGATCGATTATTTAGTATTAGAAGCGCAGCGTTCGCGCGTATTGTGGGAATGCAGTTGCGGTCAACGCGTTTAACATAAAAAAAATTAACAAATCTGTATTTAATATGTAGCGTGTTTCCGGGTGGATGAAGAATACAGTTTTGTGTATGAAATAGAACCACTATCGTAAACATGTGTTTTTGAGTCGATAAATGCTCTCAGGTAGAAATCCTGAAAAAGAAAACGAGCGGAGAACGTCCGTCTAGTAGTTGGAACGTTTACTTACTATGCTTGAGTTCCCGAGTTGGCAAGATATACCAGTTTTTGAATGTGGTTTTATGCTTAAGTATTTCACTATCCCTGGACTGACACCTGAAGCATAATGCTGATCATCTTAACTTCTTGTAACAGATGATCAAGATACGTCGCATTTGATTTAACAATCCAGGTCCCTATGCAGTCTGAGCACCGTCGGGCGCGGATTAGCGTTTAATAATTATGATGAATAATACCTTGATTACTCAGTACAGGTAAACGTCGTTTTGCGCCGGTTCGATTTGCGCCGATTTACAATTACGCCGGTTGGTGCCGGCGTGGGATTCCCCGGTTCGGTCTACAAAAGACGCTGCGATTCTAATAGCAGACACACTTTTACACGTTGTTTTATTCCATTACCGTGTGCGTGCATCCTATTGTTTGTGTGAATTTTTTTTCGAGTTAGTTTTCATTTTGTTTTTAAGAAAAATAAAAAGTTATGATTATATTTTTTATTTTATTATTATGAAAATTGAAATAATATTCAAATGTTTGTAGTTTATGCTATGATTCTGCAAGAAAGGAAGCAACAATCAAAGTAAATGAAATTAGATACTGTTTTTTTAAATGTCAAAATTTAAGTTAGTACCGACAAACTGGTGAGTTAGTATTTATAATAAAAATCATTGTTTATATCAAAATATTATTGTTTATTTTGTAAACAAATTTAAACTGTATTTATTAAATGCATTCGTAATTTATTTTGAATGTATTTAGGATGTGTATTAAATAAACATGTTAGATTGTACTTAGAATTTTAACACGGAACCTAACCTTATATGTTTTATTATATTTGTAATCATTTTACGCCGGTGTCTCTCTGAACGGAACCCCGGCGTATAACGACGTTTACCTGCATTATGAAAGTGCAGATAGATCTAACATATAAGGAACGAAACATTTTGATATTTTTTGCTGGAAGGCATAAATATATTTATTTATTCATGTCTGTGATCTATAGTCTACATTTTATATTCCCGATGAATCAGACGGTACACAACACAGCAAACTCGAGCTATAAAGAAGTTGTTCAAATTGCAAACTTCGACGAATTAATCAGAGAAATAATTGAAAGTTTAACGACTTTGGACACCGATAGTTACGGTAATAATAAAGTTACCGATAAAGTTTGTGAATTTTCCCCTGTGAATTCGGTACGCGTGCATACAAACACGATGTTATGGAGTGTAGCGGAAACTGATCGCGGCGAATAATTGAAAATTACCCAAAGATGTTTATATCATACTCAGGGCCAAGCCAAAAAAAGTCAGAAGAAAGATTAATTATTTATTTTATAAATTTATTGCTAAAAATAGTATACATACTTTAACAGGGAATCTATATAAAACTAATTAATGAAAACGGAGTGTTCTCTGTTAAGGATAGTCTCCATCTAACATGGTTCAGTCTGTTCTAAGATGGAGATTTTTTATCTTTATTTACTTCTCGTTTTAATCGTCGTCATCATTCCTATCCAAACCGTGGTGAATAGGGCTCTGCATCAGCTTACCAATTGCAGGTCATTTTTGTTAGGTAAGGTGATCAGTATTACGCTGCAGGCGCCGCAACGTTATCGAAAAAGGATGTAAACGAAGTAAGTCGTAAACTTTATAGCAGTTTGCACTCACTTAAAATATCGCAGAATTTCGTGGCGATCAATGTTTAGCAAACATTAGTCCAGAGCTTACTTCTCCCATTGATTATGCAGATGTATGTTACTCAGGTGCTAGCTCTGAACTGCTTGATAAGTTGGAACGAATGAAGAATGTTTGTATACGTTATATCTTTAATCTTCGCAAATTTGACAACTTAACCGTTTGAACTTTTTCAAAGATGGTGAATAATAATAATAATAATTATTGTAGTTTATTAACAAAATAACAATTACTTTATTTTTTTTCTTTTTATTTTCTTTTATTCAGGAAACATACAGTGAATTTTTACAACATACACAACATACACACTTAGGTAATAGATTTCTCTGGATCATGCCTAGTCTGCCGAACCAGGTACAACCTGTTTTAAGGCAGACATTTTTATGCAAAAATAAACAATTACATTACTACCTACAAGTTATTTACTATACAGTATTGGTAATTATATTGATTTATTTATGCATTTCATAATATATACTACTTTTTGTTCACTTTGCCCAGCTGTATGAAAAAGTACTAATGATTTTCTTGTTATATGACTTAAAGTATGTTTTTATTTAATTAGTTTATTACATTTATTTTTGAATTGTTCACACTTTCTACGGAATATGTTATATACTTTTAAGGTTTTTTTTTTTTATAAATCTTGTATAATTTTAAGTTTCATTTTTTTTTATAAATCTTGGGTAAAGGAAAATTTATGTTTTTAAAAAAAAATATTAAGCCAAATATGTTAGTATTATAAATTTTTGTAAATGGCGGATTTGCCATTTATGTTAATAAAATAAAATAAATAAAAATAACCGGATATTGCACGCAACTATACTGGCTCATTATCAGGCATAGAAAAATCATTCACATTCTACCACCTCTTCTCAATATTTTAAATAATTTAAATAATCCCACTATGCCTGTTTGCTCTTCCAACCTCTATCACAACATGGACTCTCTCTTCGTTCTAGTAACAAAAGAACCCTTTCATCGCTCTAATTCTTGCCTCCTCTTTCACAGTTGTAGCTGCTCGACTGTGGAATAATCTACCCACTAATGTTAGAGACGTTCCTTCTTTATTGACATTTAAATCTTGATTTAAATGTCTCTATCTAAATATTTGAGTTTTTTTTCTCCTTCTTCTTTACTTCCCATCTCCTCTCCTATCTTCATAGTATAGTGAAGAATTTTAGTCGATTTTTATTTTTGATTTTGTATAAAATTTTAAGATTCAGTATAATTCCTTAGAATATGTCCATGTACTTGTAATTTTCTCAAACTAAACGGTTTGGGTGGGTAGGAAAAAATTGCCTTAAGACAATATGGCCGACCCCATATATATTTATATATATATGTATATAAAGTGTTAAATGATAAATATTGCAGTTAAAGCAATTCCTCTATATACCCGAAAACCATTTTAAAGACCGAGGAATAGGTTTTGCTCATGCTAAAAAAGTTTTTTTTTTCAAAAAAAACGTAGGAATTTTAATTATTTTTTTTAATTTCAATTTCATGATCCATGATTTCAATTTAATTAAACTCTAATGTTTTTATTTTTTTTAAACTAAAATGTTATTACTTTTCGAATGGGCAGCGGATTACGCCTCTAGAAATTTAGACCAAGCTTATCTACATTGGTACTTATATTATAACGACACTGAATTTTAGTAAAATTAGTTTAATTGAATTGAAGGTAATAAAAAGCCATAAAAGAAAAAACTAGCATTTTGTTTTTTGTAAAGAAAGAAAAGCATTTTAAACCACACGCAATTTTCAGTATTTTTCTTAAATTCTGGGTTAATTCTTGTGTGATTATGATGTAACAGAAGCCCACATAGGATACAAAACTTGATATACGAGTATGTCTTATTTTTTTAATGATGAAAATATATAAATTTTATATTCTTCAAACGGGGAAAGTAAAAACTGTATAAAGATGCAGTAATTTAATATAAACAAATACTTATCCTGTAATTTATCCTGTCGGCCTCGTAGTGTAATGGTCACTGCGTTTGCCTAGCATGCAAGAAGTCTCGGGTTCGATTCCCGTAGTTGATATGAAATATTTATTTAAAAGGGTGTTTTCACACTAGAACATTTTTAAGTCCCAGAACTGGTACCTGAAGCGTAACAAATTTATCAAGATACGCTGCGATTGGTGTACCAAAGCAGTGCCCTATGCACCATTAGGTGCAAAAAGGAAATGATAATGATGCGAAGAATAATTAAATGAATAAAAATGATGCCAATAAAACAATAAATATGTTTAAATCTGTTTAACTGCATAAGAAATAGCGCGAGTATAGGACTACAACAAGGAAGACAAAGACGCTGTTTTGTGGCCGGTGTTAGTGTGAAAGAGACAATAGCACGGTAGATACATGTACCATGTCAAGGACATGGGAAACATCAGTAGTGTGTATTTTTTTATTCGCTCAAATCAGTCCATTATTGGCAGTGCGCGGGAGCGCACGCTAGTTGAATGATCAACATAATTATGATATCAAATTTATTTTGCCATCTCTTCAATCCGTACCTCATGTCTGAGGATGGTGATTACGCCTGACTCCAGGCATGGCTCGTCTGTGGACAGTCTCCTTCTATTCGGAACGGTCTTGAGCATTTCTATAGGCATTCGTCAGTAATGATTCTGATAATTCAGTGACTTTAAAAGACCACTTCATCTTGTCAGTTGACGTCCACGCGACCTTGTCCTTTCGACACTTCCCAGGAGAATAGTTTTCTCCAAACTGTCAGAGTTCCCTCTGGAAATATGTCCAAAGAACTGCAGGATTCTTTTCTCAAACATGGATGTATGTTTTGCTATAACAGGCTTATTTTATTTGTTTACCATAACAGGCCTAAATTATATTACTTAAAGAAATTATTTAACAGTATGACAGAAAATTCCGTATTATGCCTTGTGTAGCACGACGTTAAGCGCCGAGCCGGTTCCAATTTTTTTTTAACACAACTTTTAAAGAGTTCAATTATGCCTTTAATAATCATTAAATTATATTTAATACTTACAACAGTTTTGTACCAACCCTGTTTCGTGGAATTGTATTTCTAGATTTTTTCTAAGAATAATTGTTTGATTGTAAATATTTAATTGGTACAGTATGTATATATTTTTCTGCCGACGAATGGCCGATATGAATATTAAATTTAGCTAAAAACACATAGTGAAAATGAAATATTCCCAACCAATACATTCTTCCTAAAAAAATAAAATATTATCTTAATATCTTTTTTAATCCCCTCGGTAACAACTATTCAAGGCAAATAATTGAAAATTACCTTCATTTCCCCTCCCATACAAGCGGCCTGTTCTAATGAAGGTGTTTAAATATTCCCTTTTCCCGCCAAACGCGAACATTGGCCAGAAACAAAATGGCGACAAGGAGGTTTACCAAAATGACGAGTTGTTTGATGGTGACATAAATACTCCTTTATTCTCTTTGAGTAAACACAGGGACGTAATGGGGAAATAAAATGCGACTTTTCACGCGCAATAAGAGAATATTGTTTTATAAAAACTGAATAGTAAAAAGTTATTTTGATATAAATTACAACAGCGACGAAATTATTCAAGACGAGAAAAGAAAAGCCGAGGCAATTATATGGCTTACGACCTGACATTGACTTTTTAAGGTTATCACATAATGCGTAATATAAAATTACGGATTATTTATATATTTGAACATCCATATATCTTCAATTCGTCCATCTGTGTCTTGCAAGTGCTGATACAGCTAAAACACGGCCAAAATAATTTTTGATGAGTCGGCCTCGTGACAGTGAATTTGTCTACCACGCAAGAGCTCTCCGTTTCGATTCCCGACATGGTTGACATGAAATATTTTTTCAAAAAGGTTTTTTTTACACTATAATATTTCGTAGTCCCTGGACTGACACCTGAAGAGTATGACTGATCATCTTACGTTATACCTTCGTGTAATATTAAACGATAAAGATATGCTGCGATTGGTGAACCAATGCAGTGCCTTATGCATCATTAGGTGCGAAAAGGTTATGACGAACCAAACCAACCTTCATGCCGTTTCCCCGTAGACAGAGAGGATAGAATGTAACATTATACTGTTTTTGCACACAGTTTTGTTGATACGTACGGATCAACAAAAAATATAAAGTAATATAAATAAATCATTTTTAGTACAAAACGAATCATAAATAAGGAATACTTTAGATTTTAGTCTCACAACTAACATAGCATACATGTATTTCTAAAGTGATTTAAATAATGACGTTTTTAGGAAAGAATAATTTTGATATCAAAATCAAATACTATTTGAGTCTACTTAAAATCGATTATTTTACTTTAAATACATACAGTTAACACTCTTTATAAAATGAATTCTATTTTACAAATACATAAAAAAGAAAAAAATAAAGAATTTGAAATTAATAAGTCACTTAGATACCAACATAATACTAAAATTCCTAAATTCCATACAAGTCATTGTCAAAATAGCTTTGTATTCAAAGGTGTAAAAAATTATAATAATCTTCTTAATAAACTAAAAACTATTTAAAATAATATACAAATAAATAAATTAAAAGTTAATCTTAAGAAATTTTTTGAACTCGTGTAAAAACAACATTAAATTTTAATTTGTATGAATGTATTATTGTTTTATGTTTTTTCTTCATATATCCTATGTTTTCATTTTTCTTTTCATGTACTCGTATTTAAAATTATATAAACTCTTATAAATAAACAACTAAAACAGTGTCAGTCACTTTCCAAGCACAAAAGTTAGTCTCTTTTATTGAAGAGTTACAGTGATAACATTTACTAGATGTGTAAAAGTAGATATGTTTAGAATTTTACAAAAACATGTAAATGTTATGAAATTTATGAATAAAAATTTAAAAAAATATTAATAAAAAATAATGAAAATACAAAAACAAAAAAAATCCAACTGCTATTTTGCCTTGTTTCATTTTGAAACGAATAAAACTGTTTGCGAGCTTACTAAATAATATTTACGAATCCAAAAGGATTTTCAAAGGCAATCGACACCGAGAAACCATTATAAATTATTTTATATATTTCTAAAATTTTTGAGTCTTAGATATCCCTTTTTAATTTTTAATGCCTCCAAATTGACACAACTTAAAAAAATAACTATATTTCTAATAACCTTGGTAAGCTTAACTGACGCAACTCGAAATACAACTCATTGTTTAATAACAAAAATGTCTTTTCACTAAATGCTTCAAAAAAAAGTTTAACGTTTCATCTACGTAAATGACGTAATTCAAAATTATATAGTTTTGAACACTACCAACACACAGTTAGTTGAAGTTAGTCGAAGCATCAAAAGTGGCCCTAGCTCTATTTGTCGGTTGATTTTTAAAGCCTAGTCAGTACGAAATTTGAGTTTGTCTAAATGTTTGTAGACAAAAGACTGGATTTTAACCCCTTGGGAGTCATTAAGATTAACAAATTACAACAGGAATGGAGAATACCTTAAATAAGGAAATATCGAATTCTAGGCATTAACAGGGCTTATGACCTATCATTGGCTGGTTTAAGTGGCCACTTTACACACTGTGCAACATTCACATATTGTAATGAAACCAACTGGTCCAAAAAGAAGTTTAAAAATTAGAAAATTGTTTTCATGCGTTGCCTAGTATGTAAAATAATTCATTTAGATGAATCTCTTCACTACAATTAAGGTTTCAGCTATTTAACTTCACTAAAATCAACAAATGAAAGAGTTGAAGAAATATGGATGTTCAAACATAGGCAAAATGGTAAATGTTACACAGTGTGTAAAATGGCCACTTAAACAAGCCAATGACAGGTCATAAGCCCTGTAAATGCCAAGACTTCCATATTCCCTTATTTAAGGTATTCTCCATCCCTGTTGTAATTTGCCAAGTTAGTACGTTTTTCACGGTTCACAGATAAATATTTCATTATTTCTTTCATATTGATAACTCGTTAACATTGGATTTGAGTTGTGTCATTTTAAAAATACATGTCATATGAGTTATGTCAACCGGTTTACGTTTTCAGAATTTTATCTCTTTTAGGATTTTCTAATACACCCCTTATGAAAACCGCATGTATGTAGAACTGCCTAAATTCTAAATAGGAGATGGTCTGAAAATTCCCGCGTAAAATCTTTCCCGCGCAGTGGTTGTGGCGGGAAAATTGCAAATCAAATATTCATTATCGCGTCTAGTTACATATTTACTGTCTTATCGTGATCAAAGGATCGTAGGAAGGGACATAAGTGGTCAAATTAAAAACACCATTATGTTTTATCTCACTGCTGAATATGCATATATGATATCTTCATATATACAGAGATAAAATTGTCAGCAGGGACGGAGATTTTTTTTAAATGGAAATAAGAGCAAAAAATTTAGTACCTACTGGATTTTATTTGCTCCGGCTTTTTTCGAAATTTGCGAACATTTAAATATATTTATTAAGTAGGCGTTTATTATTATCATTGCATTTTTTTTATTGATTTATATAATTACATAATAGATACATGTTTTTGTTTATATACAATCTTGTAATATAATTTTTAAATGTTATAGCTATCACTTTCCAAAAAAGAGACTAGTTCTTGTGCTAGGAGAGTGACTTACGCTGTTATATTTATTTAGTAATTTGAAGTCACAGAATTTTTAATACACAACAGAAAATAATTAAAACTCTACGGAAGAAAAAGATAAAAAGAAAATAATAATACAGTAATAGTGATTAAAATAAAAAGCTGTTTGTACTCGGGTTCAAAATATTTCATTAAATTTACTTTAACTTCATTTACTAATTTATTAGTTTGAATGTATAAACTTATATGAATGTATATGTATGCGTGTATGTTTTTATATGTAAATTTTTAAATATTTTTCTATGTACCATATACCTATGTTGGTACATTTCCTGATTTTTACTTATTATTGTATCTTTTAGCTTTTCTTATGTTATCTTTAATTTTAACTAAATTTACATACTCATGTTTCACTGATGCACTTAAATGTAATTTCTAAAATATGTAAAAGCCCATTGGGCGTGTAAATTAATAAATAAATAAATAGTTTTTGTTTGTTTTAATTTTTTTTTCCTTTGAAAACAAAACTATTTTGCCCATGACTTGTGAGAAATTTCGGAATTTTTATATTATTTTGGTATATGAGTGACAGATTCATCTCAAATTTGAGTATATTTTCTTCTTTGTAAATTTTTAAAATACAATTTATTTTTAAAATAGTATCTACACTATGAACTTTAAATTATAATAGAGATTATTCGTGTTGTATGTTGAAGGTCTTTTAAATTACTTTGATAATTAATCTTCGTACTGATTTAAGAGGGTTTAATATATTATCATATGCACTACCCCATTCAACAACACCATATTGTAATAAAAATTGTACAATTGAGTTATAAGCAATTTTTTAATGATTGATTCTAAAAAATTTATATCAAACTTATATGTTATTCTTATTTATATAGTGTGTAGGTGAGTGCATATAATATGTATGTGTATATTTATTTTGAAGCAGCGTACGAATATTGTCATACCTATCATGTTTATTGTTGACCATACATTATATGTATTGCATTTTATGGTTTTCAACCGTATTTTATGGGACTCGTATTGTCTTTAAAATAAATCAATCATTGTTATCAAATAAATTTAGACTTGATGCTATTACCTCATGATAGAGGATGAAAAAATTGGCTTCGACATAGTAATAACTCAGTTTTATCATATTTAGAGTTACCGAAGTTTACCTCTCGAATAGAGATTTTTATTCTTAATTTGCTCGCATTAGCCACTTTTTTTATCCTCTGTCACAATTGTAACACTTAAATTCTTTCGGCATTTGTTACTATATGTTTTATGGTATTGTGTCTTTCATCATCATAAATCATTAATTGATTCGCCACTTTATCGCAGGCAATCCTAATTCGATAATATTATCATATTTTTATATTTTATTCAATTTTGTAATAATTATCTTCAGACTTCTCTAATAAAAAATATGCTGTACTTTGTATTAAAAAAAAAAAACAAAAATGCTGTCTACCTCAAAACAGGTATTTACTATACCTAGAGAAAATAGACAGTGCCAAATATGTTTGCTTATATTTTAATTTTTCCAATTTGTACATTTTTTACCTTCTTAACTGTTTTGCAAACAGATCGTAATAATGATATGCTTAACTTATTGAGGTGGCGATTATAAATTTGCGTGGGTATAACGAGTATTTGACTGAATCGTTGATCTGTGTTAATTTATGCGGGGTGAGAAAAGATGCGTTTGCGCGTTGATGGCAGATACGGACAAGAACGGTGTGCGGCCAAACAAACTACAGCAGACGAAAATCTTACCTTTGGGAAGTCAGGAACGAAAATTCGGGACAGTCTGAATGCTGGCTTCAAGTCCTGGCTTCTGCGTAGTGTTTCCTTTTTTCATAAGTCCTTTCACTAATGTTATTCGGGGAATATATAGATGAATGTGGCGGCGCGGCGGTCAGAAAATTAAAAGGTGTGCGGATGCGGACAGATGACTAAAGGGCGAACGGGTGCAAGTAGATAAATAAAAGAGCGAGCGGATGCGGGTAGATAAAATGATGAACATGCCGTGGTTGATAGAACAAAATTATTACGAGAGAAAAAACGATATTCTTGATGTTGGTAGTTATGGATATGGAAAATTGTTCTCATAGCAACCGTAGCTACCCATAGCCATAGAGACGAGAAGAATAAACAAATATTGGAAGCTGGGAGATCACAGGATGGTTAAGATAGGTGAACCTTCTTCCACTGGGGGTCCATCCAGCCACAAACCACGCAATCCGACCTACCACTCGCGCAACCACTTATAATAAACGCCGATTTTTTCGACACTTAATCTTACCGAATATGTACCAATTATTAATTTTTTTTTAAATGCTTTAAAGTAAAAAGTTACACACCTATAAATTACGTCTAAGAGGTTGATGTTGGCTGATAGTTATTTTTTAAAGTTCATTTTTCAAACTCATCATTATTTTTGTCATGATTTTTAATATTTTTTTATGTATATTGACGCTGGAATAGAAAAAGTTACCTAGCGACATGTAGCGCTTTTACGGAAGAGCCAATTTTTTTAAAAAAAAAATTGTAGTAATCACTCCAAAATAATACGTAGGTATTCATGAGGTTTTATTGAATAAAAAAAATAAAAACTGAAAAAACTTTAATTGGCTCTTCCGTAAAGTTGCTACATGTCATTTGGTAACTTTTTTCTTTGCAGCGCCGATATGTACCTACATGTCAGGGGCGAATTGACAAAATAAGCGATTAAACATAGCTTACCATTATATTCTACTTTCGATAATAACGTTTTATAATTAATATATTTATGCAAAAATAGATATAATAACTGTTATTCAATATAAATCACCACCACCGTTTATATCTTCATGCAAAAAAAATGTATTTGAAGTGCACCCAGCGCCTAGCCTGTTCTCAGAGAACTATGAAACTAGCCGATTACCTCAGCTTATTTCTCCATACAAAAAAGTACACTATATTTTTCAACTTCAACCCAAGTCAGCTTTTTTAATACTAAAACAAGCTTGAAGATAGCAAATATTATTTAAAGATTCTCTATCTGGAAACTAGTATTTCGAAAATTATTTCCGAAGGACTATTTATATTTGATAGGATATCATTGACATATAATGTATCACATAGGACATGTGACATTCACACTGGCCGTTTTTAACATTATTCAGTTTAAAAAGAATTAAACAGTTACTGCTAAATATCATTGGGGTATTTGTTAATAAACTATTGCACAAGTATTGTGGTAATAAAGTTTAGAATAAAGCTACGTATATTGCGTGCTTAATAATAACTGTTGTTCGAGTTAATTTCCGCAGAACCACAGAAAATAAAAGACATTTATAACCATACGAGTATAACTTATATATTTTGAAATTATATGCAAGTACAAAATAATGATCATTTTTTTTAGATTACCTATTAAATAAATCACGGCTCGCCACCATTTGTATTTTACATAATGTGTTTTTTGGCAAGCAAGTTAATTAATTATTGACTGCATTAGAACAAGGATTCTTACCTTGGTTTGAAAAGCAAAAGTAGAATTATAAATATGTTGTTATTTTATGTGTGAATAAAAAGAATTTTCAAAAATATCTAAAGGCCTTTTCTAATTTATTTTTGTACCGGTAATGTGTTTTGCCATCTTATTACTTCAAATGGTTAATGGCAACGCAATTTCTAAACACAACATAAAATAAGCGAAAAAAAATCCTAACGTGTCTATTAATTAAACGTCAATGCTCGAAATACCTTGTTTTTATTCCTAAAAAGGTTGTGCGCCGTATTTAAATACGCAAATAAATACATGATGTCCTACAGCGCTGGGTCTTGCGAGGAATATTAACTTTAACGATATTAACATTGTAATAAGTTCAGGGTTTAGCCTAAAGCTTTTGCAAGAGACTGTTGTGATATTATAATTACATATTATTTCGAGCTAAAATCACGCCGTGTTGCAGAAAACTGCCGACAGAATCTGTGTCTAACGACTAGAGTTTAATTGCAACGATATGAAGAAGAATCGTAAGCATAACGTTTTATTGCCATGTAGTATAATTTAAAAGGCTGTTTACTTATTCTAGTAATTAGTTACACTTTACAGGGTCGTAAAAAGTCCGTAATTTCTTATAACATCGTCATGGGACCCAGAAGTATACGCCCTGTGAATTTTCTTTGTTTTATGCCAAATTACATCAGAAAGTTCCCTGTTTAACAGGCGTAGTTGCCTGTGTTCATATAATTTCCAAATGCTCATCTTAAAAGCATGAAAAGTTTCGTTTTAGCGAGATGTAAAAAAAGGAAGTGGAATTCGTAATTAGAAAATTTTATATTACTCTTAGTTTCATCGGGAAACTGGGAAAACAAATAATGGTGACCCAAATGCGAGAATTCCTGGAACGATTAAAATACTTTTTAATTCGTTTCATTTAAATGCGAATACCTTTTCAGCTGAGGAAAAATTAAGCCCTTAAAGTTTAATCGTCGTTTCATGTAAATAATCTTTTACCTAATGATTTATTAAACAAAAACGTATTATATTGACAAAACATGTAATAAAATTGACATAAATTAATGTAAACAAAATTAAAAATAATTCTAACAAACCAGTGAAATGATCATATTAATAATACATGCAGTTATAAATTCACTTTGTTTATTGTTTTGTTTTAATTACAAAAATAATATTTTAAGGGGAAAAAAACCAAAACTAAAATTAATTTTAAAATAAATAACATTTTCTAAATAATTCGATGAAAAAAAGTAATTTAATGTAATCAAATAGTTAACAATTAATTACACCAATATTTAAAGAAATACACGAAATTGAAAATACTATACCCAAAAAGTACAATATATTGTAACGTAAGATGAAAAATGATAAGTTTTTATTTTAATAAAATTAATGTTAGTTTTGTTCGACGGATTTCAGTACATTGTTTTCAAAGACTTTCGAATTCAGTAGGATTAAAAAAGTTGGTAAAATATTAACAAGATCTACGTAAAAACTAATTGACAATACTACCGTCCTTACGAAGAGTGCCGTATCTAGCATTTTAGACGATATTTTATTAAAAAGAGATCACGAAAAATCACGAAAAAAATATCTTTATTTTAGTCTTACTCACGTATCAATATTTCTTAAGGGCCATGAAATTCTGGAAACAAAACTGTATTAACTATGTTTTCAGTTTATAATTATCATAAATTTAGTTTAATTGACTTATTTTAAGTATTTAAATATTAATATGAAAAATAAATTATTATCTCAGTTTTTTCCTTTCTTTTGATACACCGCATACAGTGATGACATGCAAAGTATTGAAACTACAACAAATACAATATTATTTTCTTTTACAACTTTAAAAAAAAACATGCCTGAGAAACTGCACTCTATTTACGGGTGGCAGAATAGTGCAAGTGACTTGTCGCTAGTGTAGAAACCGGTCGGTAATAAGCGATTAAAAAAAGTTTTTTATTCCATACTGTTTTTTTTTTTTTTTCATTATTTTTTTATTAATATATTTATTCGCACAAATATACATATTACAAAAAAAACGTATCTCTAACTCTATGAGGCCAAGAGCCCTGTGTTGAGTTGGGATACAACATAATGGAAAGTGGAAGCATGCACATATTGCATATTATTGAAGAATACTACAAATAAAAATTACAACATTAACATAAATATTAATAAACATCGGGACAACACGCTTAGTAGTAGTGGGTATATATAAATCTATGCGATGTCTCGCAGCAGTCTCCTGCTACCCTTAGACAAAATACAAACTTGTACACTTCTCCTGAAAATGACTTTCGTTTTGGAAAACTTTCAATGTTCATCCAACGTTTCAAAATTAGTACCTTTTAATTATAAATTGTATTTTATTCACTGTATATGCAGATAATTGGTAGAATTTCATCTTCAAATTTGGTAATATAAAAATAAAAAAAAAACGCTTTCATTGGATTTAATTCAATTTAAAAAAAAAATATGTTACGCGTTTCGTCTTGTTAGGACCTTGTCAAACTGACTTTAATGTTTACGAGGTACCCGTACAACATAATATATTAACAATAATAGCTGTTTAATGATAAAGGTGTATAATAGTGGCAATAGTTTATGAGCTGTATTTAACAAGAATGGAGGCTTTTTACAAAGACTAAGAAAAGTAAAGTAATTAAATATCAATTAGGGTATACTGGGTGCATTTTATTATTTACATTATTGGTATATTGTGAAAGCGTTTCCAATATTAAAAATATGTGAAGGAGTATAGCTTTAAAGTAAATAATAAAATAATTAAATTTTAATACTGATTTAATTTATAAAAGTTTATTTTGAAAAATAGTTTAAACTCTACTCTGAAAGGAGTTAAGGACTGGATTTTCCTTAGTGGGATTTAAGTAGGAAACTCCTTGATGATTTTCCTAATGTTTGAGTTTACTGTTTGCCATATTGATGTGCCATATACATGTTTCTTCTTTAAAATTATTTTTGATGTTTCTGATACTATATTTGTGGTGATATACTCATGTGACTGTGTCAACTAATTGCTCGCCCCATCTCAAGACAGGACTTTTAGTCCCATGAAGTTGGGACTTTTGTCTCAAATAATAAATAAATAAAAATAAAGTTAATAAATCCTTAATACTTACGCACTTAGTCACTATTTTACACCTATTTCATTAAACAGCAATTATTGTTAGTATATAAGGATATTCTGTAAACATTTAAGTCAGTTTGATAGTGTCATAACAAGACGAAACGCGTCACATATATTTTTTTAATTGAATTAAATCCAATGAAAGCGTTTTTTTTTAATTTTTATCTTACCAAATTTGAATATGAAATTCAACTATCTGCATATACAGTAAATAAAATACAGTTTGTATTTAAAAGGCACTAACTTTTTAACGTTGGATGAAAAAATCAAAGTAGCATTTAATCCAACAAAAGTGTTTTATTTTAGATACGTTATAAAATTTATATTATATTTTTCCTTCTCAAAAAGTTCATCCGAATCTAAGTCATTCGAGAACTCTATTTACATTGTAGTTTCTATGGAATTGCAAAAAGATTTGCTGACGCTTAGACCAAGATCAAACCTCAGGTTAATTTGCCTCGGATGACGTCAGACTAAATCCATACGGGATCTAAGATATTTATTCCAACACCACGAATGGGTTAAGCGTATTATGGTGCCTTGGCTCATTACATTACCCTCGATCTACATTGATCTAAGATGCTACATGGGTCTTCGTGTACTAATTTACATACATATTACTATGTGCGATGTTTGGTAAAAGGCACATGGTATAGACGCTATATATATTGGAAATTCGTCAACTTTCATGCTATGCATACTGACAAACTAAGAACTAAGGAATCATCGACTAAGAATTTAGTTTTACGGTGGTAAAATATTTTCAGGCATTGTCGATTTTGTAGGTGAAACAATTCAGTCAGATGAATCTACCCCCTCCCCCATAAATATACTGTCAAAAATATGATAACATCGGATGTTCTCATCAGATTCCGAGAATTGAAATTGCATATCTAATAAAAAGCCAAGTTTAATTAAAATTCCATTGAATGGCCATTCATTTATTTACAATAAATACCTCCAGCGAGTACTCTTAACGACCTACACCTGTCCTGTCGCTTTACTCGTGTCGTCCGTCCACACACTTAAGCTCGTTTCAAATGAGTCAGAAAATTTAACAAAAAAAACGACCAGAATGAGGAAGTTCATTGCTACACAAAACATGTTATAAAAATGTTTTTTTTTTATGTTAGAGCATTTAACTGAACGGCAAAATTTCTCGAAAACGAATGAAAATAAACAAAAAAAATTAACTACATCACAAGTTCTTCCGAATCAACCACAGCGTTGTTTTATGTTGTGATAGATTTCCGGTTTTCAGGAAGCCAGGACAATTCACCGACGGCAACAAGTGCCATCACGGGTTGAGTATTTCTAAAATAACAAAACTTTAAAAAAAATCATAACAATGACGATCAATGGACATTTCTTCGACATCTTAACTGGAGATGTAGGTAAACCGATCTAACCGCACCCACCCGTCACACGTCGAGCTCTCTATTTCGTGTGTAAGCAGTTTCTACAAACTATGCCTAGAACTCTTCTCTTATATGTCTAGCTCGTGAGTATAGTTTGAACTCTCCCCTTATTGATCCCTTTGATTGTAACAAATTATCATTTTAAAGGCGCATTTTAAAATACACATTTTTCTCTTATACTTAGTAGTTTCTTTAACAAAATCTTATTTAATATCTAATTCTACATATTTTATATATTTTTGACACTTGTGCAATAATATTTACACACATGTCCTCTCACAAACTTATACTCACACAGACACAGTAACATGTATTGTGCGAGTATTTCATGTATTTCTGTGGATATCTGTCATTGGTTTTATTTTCTGTATATTTAATCGTTGATATCCCCAATAAGTAAAATTATAAAATAAAATACGCAGTTTTAATATGCACTATTTATTTAAAAACAACCAGTGACTGGTCGTAAGCCCTGTAAATGCCTGGACTTCTATATATTCCCTTCTCTAAAATGTTCTATTCTGTTGTAATTTGTTAATAATAATAATTTCGTTTTTGGCATCAGTAATTATTATTTAAAGGAAAAATCTGAATCAAAATATATTTTAAATTAAGAGGTGTGCTAAAATGTGGCATTTATAATTAATATTTTACTAAGTTTGCGTATTATATGACTCCATGTTTTCTGTGACAAAATCCGTCCATTTTCTTGCTCAGTTTTTTGAGCAATATAAAACGGGGTTAAGAGACATACGTTGGTATTTAGGTACTAGAGTGCCAAGTCCCCCATTCATTAATGTTTAAATTACATTCCCACCTGAAACGTTAACGTGCAAGGGTGTATGGTGGATAACCCTAGTCTGTGACCACTAACTGACTCCGAGAATAATGTTTATCATTCTAAAATTTATACGCATTCAGTTAAATAGTGACGCGAATGTTTCGCCATCAATGAGCTGATTCGTTCATTCCGGTAACTTCAGATGTTATTCTTTGTTATGCGGTGATCGCGCCAATCGCCAGATGGACGCTCGAATATTGCGTTTTGCTGGTTCGCGGGATTTGGCCTTGCTTTGCGCTATCTTTATTTACCCTACCACCGAACCCCAATACGAATGAATGCAATTACCTACCTTGTACTGGGTTTCTTCCAACATTAATGTTTAAACTTCTTTCTCGCGGCAGGTTCTATCAGATCCTGTGGTTCAGATCGGCACTTTTCGGTTTCTTGATTATTATTATTATTATTTTTTTTTTTTTAATTAATTTGGATAACCAACAGCTATAATTATCTTATAAATATAAAACAAAACATATAACAAATAAGCCAATTATAGGTTTTCACAAGTAGCATTACAGTAAGTTAAAAAATATTGAAAATTGATACGATAACATGACAGTGGATTGGAATGACTTATGAATATCAAAATCGCATGTACATTCGTTGACAGTTCAGATCTTATTGGGCCGGAGAGAAAAATAATTACCCACAGTAGGATAATTACAACATTCTCACTCGGGCTCAGTGGGCAGCAATAAATTAAAACAGCGACCTACATAGTAAATGTGCAATACACAATTTACATAGCACGTGTAGCCCAACTATTCCGTTTATTTGATTTTATATTTTCCAGTGTCACTTAATTAATTTCATATTCAACTTGGTGACGTTCCAATTAGAAATAAAATTAAACAGTCCTCAAAATAATAGCCAAAAGTTACATAGCAATGTATATTTTTTTTTAAATAAGACGAAAATTTTCTATTATTTCAACAGAATGCCCGTACGAGGTTTTCGCGTAACCTCGGAGACACTTTTCATATATAGCTCCAAGAGTGTTCAACGTCTTGGATGAACATATTAAGTTCTCCAAAACAACGTCTATATTTAAGATGAAGATCCATAATTGGATTGTATCGAGGGGTAGAGACCACTGTATGAGATTGCTTCGGGAATAAATACATAACATCGCTGCTGTCTTCATTATTATCCATATACGTATATAGTATATGTGTATATCATCACTGTCATTTTATATAACTTTTCTACATTTCATTTTTCGACATGTATAAATTTTTATTATTTTTATTTTTCGATTATTATTTTGTATATTTTCTATCATTATTTTTTATATTGTTTTGATTATTTTGCTTATTGTTTTGATAACCTGTATATTGTTTTAATATGTAAATAAATATTTTTGATTTATATATCAAAGAGTCCTGACTTAACACGGAATTTTCTAACAAGTCGGGACATAAAAAACATATAATGGTGTCGATGTAAAATTGTGTATTTTGTGCATTAAATAAAAAATAAAAATTTATGTTCGAAACATTACCTCTGTGGTCAAGCATTCTAATAAATGTTCGTAAATATTAGTATTTAACCACTTACCGACTTCTTATGTCTACCGGTTTCGAGACGTACCCGTCTCTTTGCGTATTCGTATATTAAAATACACTTTCACCTATACCGACAACGTATGAACATTTTTTGTTTGTCAAGGTTTTTTTACCGTGGCTTATTTACACAAAATTATGGAAAATTGCCGATGAATCCGGTGATAGAAAAAACTCAATATGCCTTAAAAAAATATTTATTTTATTTAAACTTCTTTCAGCAGATTCTCTTACTCATTTTTTTAGTTTTTAATATTTTTGGTCTGACACACGTTTTGTATATCCGAATTATGTTTCCAATAATCATGTGTTCATTGTACTATACGACATTTCTTAGGCATCCAGATGTTTACTAACTGAGATAGATATGTTCTCATCATCACCATGGCAGCATCATCTGCACGGCATGTGATGTTAATGACCTTATCTCCCTTAGTAGATTCACAACTTTTTTTTTATTCTCAAAAGCGTTTTTTTATGTATATTTATTCTGCTTGTGGTAGAAAAGGTTTTTGGCGTATATATTGTTGTGCTATATTTAGTTATAAAGATTGTTTTGTTTCTTTGTTGTTCTCAATATGTGTTATTTTCTATTCGAGTGAATGCGGTCAACAAAATGAACGGAGCACTAAGCACAGTAATTTCTACTAAAAATATGTCAATCGAAGCTAAACTGGCAGTGCACAACGGAGTTTTAGTCCCAACACTTATGTATGGAAGTGAAACATGGAACTGGCAGAGAAAGGATGGAAGCCGAGTGAACGTGGTTGAAATGCGATCTCTTAGACGAATGTGTGGGAAATCAATGTATGACAGGGTTACGAATGATGAAATCAGGCGAGAGTGTAAATCTGAGTCAAGTATAATTGATAAGATTAAGAAAGAGTCTCTGAGATGGTTTAGTCACGTAGAACGAATGGACGACGAAAGAATGATAAAACAAGTATATATGGCGAAAATGAACGGCAACGTGAGACGAGGACGACCAAGGAAGACGTGGCATGATCAGATAAACCAAAATCTTGAGCCTGGTCATGTCAAAAACAGACAGAACCGAAGGGCATGTATGACAAGATGTATGGATGTGGAAGAGGCTAGGATTGTATGTCAGGATAGACGTGTGTGGCGGTCCATTCTCTCTGCCTACCCCTACGGAGATATGGCGTGATGGTAGAAGTAGTAGTTCTAAATGTTTATATTATTTATGTCCCGAATTGAGTTGTTGTAACTCCAGGGAATGTAATTCAACGTATTATACTTGATTTATAAAAATAAAAAAAATAAAAAAAATTTATCCGTCTCGTACTCTAACGTGTGGAGTTCTACACTGGACTTGCGGTGCTCAGGAAATAATGAGAACGTTTTTATTTTCATTATTATCAAAAATATCAGAATTTTGTAAAAATAACTGGTTACATCGAATAATCGATGCCTAAAATATGCGTTACTAGTTAAGACCTTTGACCCTCTACTTAATTTTACTCTATACGCCATACCCCCCATGAAAGAATGCAACCGCAAACATATAAATGGATAAAGTTTAAGTTTAAGGGGCTTAAATGAATAAATTTCGCCATAATTGCTATTTTAAATTCAGCGTTGAGTAGAAGTTACGCGGAGTAAAAAAGTATATGCGTGATAGTAGTTAAGTACATACATCTGTAGCGCATTTATTTATACAGACACCTAATAAACATTTTACTTTATCACATACGAGTTGCAAAGAGTAATACTTTAAAATGTAAGTTTATTTTCATTCCACAAAATCGGTAAACAATTCCTGGTATTACTTTTCTTTGCATTTGTTATCAAGAATTTTGTTACGATTATATTATTTACGATAGTCGAATAAAATTACAATTTTATATAAATTAACGACTTTGGCAAAAAACATTAAGAAAATTGTTATTTAAATCCAAAGTTTAACAATTATTAATAATTACATGTACATAATACAAAATATCTCGATTCACTAAAGCAATAATATTAATTTAAAGTACGTACTTTAGCATTATATTTTTTTTCAATTTATGTCTCCTGTTTTTATGTTTCGATATGAATACTCTTAATCCTTTAGACAATTGATTCAACTATTTAATCGCTTTTATCTTATTTTTTTATTTAATTGGGTTACAAAAATTATTTTTCTTAATTTTCTCTTTAAAGTCCTATAACATATTTATTTCTTTAATTCTACCATCTATCAATTTTGTGAAATTTTAGAATTTAAACCTTTATTTATGTACAATAATAATTTGAGTTTGTTCAAATGTTTGTAGACAAAAGACTGGATTTCACCCCCTCGGGAGTCATTAAGATTAACAAATTACAACAGGGATGGAGAATACCTTAAATAAGGGAATATGGAAGTCTAGGCATTAACAGGGCTTATGAGCTGTAAATGCCAAGACCTAGTTGCTTTCATCACAATATTTGAGTTTGTCCAAATGTTTGTAGACAAAATACTGAATTTCCCTAAGTAAAACTAGCCAATGACAGGTCACAAGCCCTGTAAATGCCTAGACTTCCATATTCCCTTATTTAACGCATTCTCCACCCCGTTGAATTATTCCTCTTAACAGGTAACAACCGAAAATATTTTTCGTTTTTCATACTTCTTAGACCAGTTAAATCAAAAATATTATTAATTTCTCCGAATCTTTGTAGACAAAAACAATTCCACCCCTCGGAGAGTTATAAAGATTAAAATAGTACAATAGAGATGGGAAACATTAATGAGAAGGGCATATGAAAGTTTAGGCATAAATAATGTTAGTTTATAGAGAATGCGCATCTTGAACATATACCTTTTAATATTTCACCGTTTTTGCTTGTATATGTAATTTTTAATACTATTTAAATGTTGTTTGTGTTTTTTTCTTTTTATATACTTTTTTTGGCTTGTATACATAATTTCAATTTTTTCAACGTTTTTGATAAAAAAAATTAACCTGTACTGGGTGTGCGCATATTTTGTTAATTAAAAAAAATGATTTTATTTTGTACTAGTTCAGTATGTATATATACATCCATGTAATTTTTAAACTTTTTCATTTTCTTTCCCAGATTGCATAATGTAAACATTATTTTGAATTTATTTCCATGCCTAGTATTCTGTTTATTCTGTTATTTTCAAGTATTTTTCATACCCTTTTTAATTTGTAGTATATCATAATTTTAATTTTTCTGCTTTTGTTAAATAATATTATAGTTTAAAATTTAAAAACGTCTCTAAAAAAATTATTATCTGTATGTCCCTAAATGAGTTTTTTTTTAAAAAAACTCCTTGGGAATATTGTATATAATTATGTATAATATGTTTTCAATATAATAAAAAATAAAAAATAAATAATAAAAAAAAAGAGGACACGTCGTTGGCTAGTTTAAGTGACCATTTTATGGCGTAACGTTCGTCCATTTTAAACATTTGTTACAGATAACTTCAAAAAGTTTTATCAGAGATAGCATGACCTAAGAATAAAAAATTGATGACGGTACTTCAGCGTAGAAAGTTAAGAAGTATTTTCAGTAAAACTGAACTATGGAACCATCTAGAAACAGTGGAGTTGTAAACTTTTAACTTAGTTTGCAAAAACCCAATAACAACAGTCCGAAGTAAAATATTAGATTATCCCGTTAGGTTTAGACGAGTAATTTAACTTCGCCGAAAGTGTAGAAAGGATCCAGAGAGATTAATTGTTGAAATTTTTGGGTAATTAATCCTCTTCTTGCTAAACGCTCCCGACACCGACATTTTTTGTTTCGTGCAATATAGCTTGGTTTTACCCTTATACTATTGCACAACCAACGAAAGTATCAAATAACATTAAAATAATATAAAATACATACAAAATATTATGATTTAATAAAAAAAACTTTTTGAAACACTGTAAAATGAAACATTTGTCAGTGTTATAAGTTTATGTTCCTTCAAATATGTTCATTTTATTATGATATCAAAATTTTGAATTGGTCAACTTTATTATAAAAATCCCTCTTCTCCACTCCTCCACTCTATTTTCTCATTCCTTAACCTTCTTACGAGCTCTTTTTTTCTCTCTTATATCATATATTATTTTTTTCTTTACTGTGTAACATGTTCGCTCATTATATTTGTGAAAAAAATTAACTGGATGTATGTACTATTTTTATATTTTGTATTCTTATACAACAACTGTTGTTTTTCCTTGATAAATAAAAATAAAATAAAATAAAACGTACAAAATATTTGGGAATCCAAAAAAATTAAGTTTTTTTAGGAATGTCCGCGGTTCGGCCGACACCAGACGACCATAGGCGCCGCGATTCTAATAGTAGACACACTTTTACACGTTGTTTTAATCTGTTATCGTGTACGCGAGCAGCCTATTGTTTGTGTGAAATTATTTTCGTTTTGTTTTTAAGAACAAAAAAAAGGCGTGACATTATTTTATATTAAATTATTTTTGAAATTAAAAGAATATTAAAATATTTGTAGTTTATGCTATGATTCTGCAAGAAAAAAAGCAACAATCAAAGCAAATGAAATTGGATGTTTTTTTTTAAGTGTGAGAATTCAATTTAGTGCCAATGAACTGGCGAGTGAGTATTTTATGAAAAATTTATTATTTATATTAAGAGATTATTATTTATTTTGTAAACCAATTTAAGATGTGTTTATTAAATATATTTACAATTTATTTTGAATATATATAGGATATGTATTAAATAAACATTTATTCCTAGAATTTTGACTCAGATCGTAACCTTTTATCTTCCATTATGTATGTGTTCATTTGACGCCGATTTATGCCGGTGTCTCTCGGAACGGAACCCCGGCGAAAAACGACGTTTACCTGTTTTTCATATCAACCATGCCAGGAATCGAACCCCAGATTCCTAGCATGCACCTCTATTTGTTGTAGAACGCGTCTGCAATATATTTCAATGCCAAAATATGATATCTGATTTGTAAGTACAATAAAAACAGTATTGAACTTTGTGTTTTAAGCAACTCTTTTTTTATAATTACAATATCTTCCAGCTGAAAAACAAACAACAACTAACACGTAAAAAAAATCGTTTAAAGTTCAACGAAGCTTGCTTTCAAAATTAAAAGAAGGTTTATTTAAAAATAATTGTTCTTCAGCCGTCATTAACAACAATGCGAACATTTTTTAACATTCCAGAAAGTGTAGATATTTTCCGAAAGACTCGGTGTGTATTACATAAATTCATTCTGTACTACCCCGCTGTTATGTTTTCCTGGTAGAGCCACAGCTGATATTGGGTCGGCTGTCAGTTTTCTCCTTCTACTTTCAATCATTCCCTTCCCATCTCTCTTAACACCCTTCCACTGTTCACACTCACCTTAAATGCTTTCGCGTTTTCACTGACGTTTTTTACTGACAAAAGATTAATCGATAGAATCCATATGCCTCAAGCTGGTGCGTTCGCGAGGCTCAGGAATTTATGTGAGAAACTCACATTTTGACTTGATAGTATTTTACTTAAGAGCGAATCCACGTAAATCGGTTTTATCGACAGTAGTTCTATTAACGATAATCGACTGATGTTAGAAGGTTCGGTAAATGATTTTATGGATAGAAGTTCGCCAATTAAATCACAAAAGCTTATACGTTTAATTTATTGCTACAAACGCATTACGAACTTAGGTTTTTTATTTGAATTTATTGCAACAGAGAGGGAAAACATTTTGGAGAAGGGAATATGAAAGTCTAGGCATTTACAGGGCTTATGACCTGTCATCGGCTGGTTTAAGTGGCCACTTAACACACTGTGTAACATTCACTATTCTGCCTATGTTTGAACATTAACGTTTCCACAACTCTTCCATCTGTTTTTTTTTTTTTTTTTTTTTTATACTTTTTTTTTTGTACCACAACAGGCCAGGAGACCTAATTACAGTGGTGAATTACATCACAGAGCACCCAGGCTTGAGAATAATCACATTTTAGTTTTTGTGTTCTCACCGGGAATCGAACCCAGAACCTTCCGTGCGTGAGTCAAGCGTCTTGACCACTACACCACGGAGGCCGCCTGTTGACTTTTGTGAAGTAAAAGAGCTGAAACCTTTATTATGCGGGTGAGATTCATCCGGCTGATACGCAGTGTGTAAAGTGGCCACTTAAGCCACCTAATTCACATTGATTCCCATATTCAAATAGTGAGTTTTCACAACTCGTCGTAAATATAAATAAATTGTAAATATTTCATTTTATTCAAAAAAAAATTAACCTGGGTTCATTGACTTTTTTTCCGAATTTTCAAATCATTCACACTGCAAGAACACAAGTTAGTTGATTAACAAACAAATAATCACGGCGTTTCCCCGTAAGGGTAGGCAGAGAGGATAGAACGCCACCATTCTCTATCTTTGCGTACAGATCTCGCTTCCTCTACATGCATACATCTTCTAATGCACGCGCGTGGATTATTCCGACTTTTGACATGTCCATCTTCAAGTATCTGTTGGATTCGGTCATGCCATGTCTTTCTCGGTCTTCCTCTATTTCTGCATCCATCAACATTCGCATTGTAAATATTCTTAGCCGTTCTTTCGCTGTCCATTCGTTCTACATGTCCAAACCAGTGCAGAGCTCCTTTCTTGATTTTGTCGATAATGCTTGTCTCAGCCTTACAATTATGTTAGTTAATTATATCAACATTTGTGCATCTATCGTACATAGTTTTACCACACGTTCGCCTGAGAGATGCATTTCGACAGCATTCAGCCTACTTTCATTCCTGTTTTTCCAAGTCCATACTTCGCTCCCATACGTCAGGGACGAGACCAGGACTCCGTTGTGAACTGCCAATTTTGCCTCTTGTGACAAGTTGATTAAAAAACATATTTATGTTGGTAGAAGAAATTAAATTTTTAATTCCGCTATTACGTCTCCTCCGTTAGTCTGTATAATATAAAACAAATTAGGAATATCCGACACTTCCGTAAAATGTGGATCTTCCGGTTGAACAAGAGATTGTCAAAACACAGTCTTCGTAGAACAATATCTCTGCCGCTTAATTAACCGTAGAGGAATTCAGCAAAATGGATCTTAGGAAAATAAAGTTCTTGATATTTTATGCATGAAAGCTGAAATTTTAATCAAGTTTTAGTATTTGGCAATATCATTAAATTTTGCACAAAGGAATTTCAGCAGATAACGTATTTTCGCTCGAAATGGTTTACGATACTTCTAGAGAAAATTAAGTTAAAAAAGATTGATCCGAAGTTTCACCAAACGGGGTTGAAGAATTTGATTTTCAATTCCACGCTTGATGCAGTCATCAAACTGATAAAACAATTAGTGATTAATTTAAAATTGACAGTTCTTTAAAATTTTAGAAATACCTTATTTCTTGTAAAAACATAGCATGAATATTCTTTATGTATGTACTGTCTTTATCGAGTCAAAATAGTCATCCAAACTCTGGTTCCGTCAAATTAAATTCAAAAGAATAAATATCTGCACTTGGCAAAATAATTATCAAATATTCGGATGTCTCTAAAAAAATTTAAACGGGAATTAAAACATCCCTACAAGTCAAGTAAGAAAAAATATTAAAATTCAATAGTTTTTTAAAAATAATAATCAATTATTGCTGTAGTATTCAAAATAAATAAATGAAAAACATAAAAATTGGTCTAGAACGAAAGGTAAGAAATTTCTTTGAAGAAGAAAGCCGTTTTTAACCCACGTTTTGGTTATTTTTCTAACAGACTGCATTTCAAATTTATTTTTCATTTTTCTACTAGACCATTGCATTTTTAGTTGTTGAACAAATATTTTTTTCAATGGATAGTTACATTTCCAGTTAAAAAATAGTGTTTTTTTTCAAATATTTGTTTGATTATTTGGAAAAGTATGATAGTTGTATAAGATTTCTTAGTCCAATATGATACTTTTACTAGGTGAATCTTAAGTTCTTTGGCGCTGGGTAACAATTTAGTAGCGAATTTCCGGTCACGCTTTTTCGTTTTCATAAAGCTCAATAAAGCCATTTTCGCCATCATAAGCGTAATCAAGTGGTCATTTATTATAGGAAAGAAAATTGGAAAGCTAGCGTTATAGCCTTGTTTTCTACCCACTAAATTTAAGCGTGAAAATTGACGAGATATCTGATCGAGTTTTATTTTTTCTTACACAAAATAATTTTCCGAATAAAAATATTGGAACAGAAATTTAACATGGCCAGTAGATCTTTTCACTAGATAAAACCGAATATCGTATGCCAGTTGACGTAAGTAAATATTTGCTGATGGTAAATTATTGTAGGAAAACCTCAACGCCATTGATTTTATTTATTTTAGTAAAGTACTACTCTTCCCTTTTTTAATTTTAATTTTTTATTTTTTTAATTTATTTGGAAGTTCAACAAGAATACATAAAATACATACATTTTTTAAGTGAGCATAACTAACGTTCTTTACATATATTCTCAATTATAGAACTCCAACATCTTTCATAAATTATATAAAATAAGAGTGTAAAATCAATTAAAGTTATGATAAAGATTAAGTTTAGTGAAAGGTAAAAATAAAGAAAGATTTTTTTTTTTTTTAAGAAAAGAAAAGAGAAATTGAAAACATATAAGATATAATAAAATAGACTAAAATTAATTTACATACACAAAAATAAGGATTAGGCATTTGATCTAAGATACATAGTTAGGTTTTTTTATAACCATTTGCTCTATCATGATAAATGTCAATGTTAACTTTTTTTCCATTTTGTTATAGAGTCTTAACATACTTGCAAGAGGGTTAAAATGTGCCATATTGTTTGTAAAAAATGGAAGGTAAAATGTATTAGGTGATCTAAGGCGCCTACGGGGAACGTACAATGACACACTTTGAACACAAAACACTGAATCAACATTATTGTGAATTATATTATTACAAGTACATCATATCTATAATTTGTCTCCTAGTTTCTAACTTTTCAATTTTAAAATACTCCAAGCGCTCTTCATAACATTGAAGTATTCTGCCCATGTTACACTTAAACGACAAAGAACGAAGAAATTTTTTCTGTACAGTTTCAATTATATTTTTATAAATCACATAATGAGGTGACCAAACAATACTTCCAAATTCCAACTTGCTACGTACAAGAGAGTTATACAAACAAATTATTGATGCTGCATTTCTAAATGGCTTGGATATTCTGTGTATGAAGCCCAGCATTTGTAAAGATTTCTCTTAATTAATACTTAATATGTATGTTACTATGCATGAATCCTTTTCTCTTCGTATTTAGTCGAATAAAACTACTTTAGGCACCTCTTTTATTAATTATTATTACTTATTTGTGATATAAAGTTTATATTTGAAGCAGTAACTTTGTGGTTATTCATTATAATAAAATAACTTTTTTTAAACACTATTTTTTTATTTTTTTTCCACGGACCGGTTTCAAAGCAAACAAGTTTCTTCATGCCCTTCAATTACTTCACGTTGAAAATAAAATATTATAATTAGACAACTTAGAAATCTTAGAAATCTTAGAAATTTGAAAAGCGAAAATAATAATCAATAACCAAATAAACAATATTTCTATTAGTCCTCTCCTGTCTAGCTTCGAAAATACTGATATCAAATTAACACCCGTGTGAGGAAAAAACGACTTGATTTATTGGGTCGACGTGTAGTATTTGGTAAACAAAATAAATAATAATCTCTTGATAGTAAAATAATAAAACTATTTCATTTTTAACCACTAATTTTTTTTCCACCAACCGGTTTCAAAGCAAACAAGTTTATTCGTCAAGGTTTACGTAACTAATTAATTGATTCCTATTTTATTTTTATCATGTTTACTAAATACTACACGTCGACCCAATAAATCAAGTCTTTTTTTCCTTACAAGGGTGGTAATTTGATATTAATATTTTCGAAGCTAGACAGGAGAGGACTGAAAGAAGTATCTAGTGGACACGATAAAAATAAAAAAGGAATCAATTCATTAGTTACGTAAACCTTGACGAAGAAGCTTGTTTGCTTTGAAACCGGTCGGTGGAAAAAAAAAATACAATAAAAAATTAGTGGTTAAAAACAAAGTTCTTTTGTGTAATTTATTTTACTTATTTATGATTTAAGTTTTCTAGACAGCCAAAAATCAAAACAAACGCATTGCAATAAAAAAGAGAAAACAAGAATAATTTATTTATTTAAAATTTTCAAATATTGAATATGACACGGTATTTAAGTAAATACATACCTATACACTATATTTTGAATTTTTAAAGCATTGACTTTGTGGTCAAAGATTAAAAAAATGTAAGTAAATATTTGTATATGAAAGTAACTCTTGCTCCCACAAAATTAAACTATTTTTAATTATAATTAGTGTAAGCTTCGAACATGTGTCATATCAGCACGTTGGTTTTATCGTTTTATGAGACTACTATGTAAAGAGTTATAGTGAAATTAGCATGTTTATGTAATTAGTGTCCCAACGAAGAGACGGGTACGTTTAAAATCCAGTAGACATAGAAAAGTCTGTAAGTGGTTTAATACTATTTATTTATATTTGGATAATTTATATAGCGCCGTTTTTGTGAAAATCACCTCAAGGGCGCTGTACAATAAATAAATATCCCACTACGTCTTGCAGCTACAGAGCACATGGACGGTTGGGATTCTTGTTCCTCGTCTTCAATTATGATATACAGGAGCTAGATTACAGCACGTCTTGCAGCTACAGAGCGCACAGACAGAGTATATTTTTTATTTGACATTAAAGTTTAGAGATTTAGTGATATTTATAAAAATGAAATAAAAAACCAATTTATAAAAATTTAAGTTAGATTACAACAAGTCTTGCAGCTACTGAGCGCATGGACGGTTGGAATTCTTGACCTCGTTTACTAAATAAGGGTATTTGATATTTGATAACATTTACCTATTGAAGCTAGATTACCAATCGTCTTGCAGCTATAAAGTGCATGGACGAGTGAAATTCTGGCCACTTAAAATTATCAATAAATTTACAAAAACAAACATTGAGCATAATAGTAAATTTGTAAAGTGTTCGTGTTAAAAAGTAAACAATAAACACTAAACAGATAAAACAGATAAAGCACTTTAACACTATGGATAACATAACAGATAAAAATATCCGAAGGGTAGCTTTCGTAAATTTAAAACTAATATTAAACATTTCTTGAATTGAAAAATAATTTGAAAAACGTTACGCAATAACTTATCAAAAATAGGCAACGCTTGGGGAGGGAACATGTTTTATAATTTTTGTTTTATTTTAAAAGAACATCCAAATAAAAAAACTGGATATGAATTACATTTAAATATATTTAAAATCAAATTTTATGAAAGTTATAACAAAAGTACAAATTTAAGGAGACTTATATTGTTTAACTACGAGTATGTCGTTCATACCAGTTTCGGCAAATAAAACTAGTTTCAGCCGCAGTTCGGCTGATATGGAATTTTAGCCGAAACCGGCGGCGGCGCGGCGATCGCGTTACATCCTCCATTACAACTTATTTTACATACAATTTTCGTTTGACCCTAATTTAAGTATTATTTATATGAAAACAAAAAGTTTTGAATGATGAAAATGAAAGTTAATCAGCAAGTAAGATTTTTAAAATGTACGGGCTTTTTAGGAGTAAAGTTTGGTATGCGCAGTAGCGGTTTGAACAAAACTTGTGCAAGGATCCACGGAAAGCATATTAAAAAATGCTCCGGATTTATTTCCGAGTTTCATAACAAATTGCAGCTTTGTGGTCGTCTGGCGGTTTTGTTTGATCCTTCATCCCTCAAAATTTATGTGGGGTCCACCCTGCATCCCTCTCAGAATAAAACCCACTCGCTGACCAACGGGGGTTCTTAATGGAAACCATTTCTCAAATTAGTTTAGGAGAGCATAGCGCTGGAGATCGGGATCAAACGAAGTAATCTTTTGTAAGAGGAGACGCTATGGGTTTTTTCGAAGATATATTCAATAAAACTCAATTGGGTGTGAATATTGCAGAGGTTCGAGCATCTCGGATTTTTATATAAAACTTTAATCAGAAATCGGAAAATGTTTATTGCTTTTAAAGCAGAAAACTTCAGGGTATTTCAGAACCCTAAATACTTAAAGGGATTATTTAAAAAAATATTGTTGACGTCGGCACAACGCACAGTAAACTAATTATTTGAGCGAATAATTCAATTCAGTAGAAATATTTTTATTATGTCTTCTTTTAGATGCTAAAGTTTTTTTTTTATTCTGATCAAAATACAGTAAAACAACTTAATACAATTTTTTACATTAATTATATATAAATATTTACGTTCCTTATTACGTAATAGAAATAAACAATTTTTGTGTACGTAATGGGGAGTGACGTCTTAAAATAGTTAATTTTATTTGAATTATAAATATTTTTAGGATAACATATACAAATTACAAAAAAAAACGATGTTTTTAATCAGTGTTACATAAAGAAGAATTATAAATGTAACTTTACTCTTCTTTCTTAAATATATTGTATTCCTGGCTGTACTTTTTACTATATTTGTTCATTTTATTAAAGAAAAATATTCCTCTACAAGTATAATGATGTTGAGCTGTAGTTGTTTTTAATTTGGGGATTAAGATATTACCACTTGTTCTAAGTCGCGTACGTACGTTTTGTGACCTAGAAATACTACGTATCATTTTTTTATTTATGTATTTGAAGCAAACAATTCTTTAAATATGGCTATTTTGTATCGAAAAATCTATTTTTTTAAAATAATTGAACAGCGGAAAAAGTTGACGGTATATTTAAAATAGCTTTTATAATAATTTTTGTATGTTTTCAACCTGTAAAATATATGTTTTAAAAGCACCACCCATCCGATTATTCCGTACTGTAATATGGATTGGGCTAATGCAAAGTAAATTGATTTAGTTTTTCGATGGTTAATGCATTCTTTAATCTAATAAATACAAATCCAACTTTTCTTTTTCTATTTACAATATTATTTATTTGCTTCTTCCATTTTATATTTTTATCAATTATAATGCCAAAATATTTTATGCTATTTTTTTCAGTGATTTGAAGGCAATTATCTTTATGAAACTGATATCCTTCATTGCATTTTGTTGTGTGGATACAAATATTCATAGAAGGTATAACTTGTTCTTTCAATGTAAAAGTGATGTTATATGTTTTTTCAGTATTCAGAGACAAACTATTGTCATCAAACCATTATTTTATAGTTTAAGAGTCTGCGAAGCTACCACGGAACCACAAGCAATCCCAAAACTGTTTACTGAAGTAACACATTTATTAAAAGTCATGGCTTCTGTTTTCAGACAATATTTCATATTTCCTGGACTGGCTTCTAAAGCACCTGGTTCTAATCATCTTGCGAATCCCATACAAAATCTCACTCTAATTCTATAAAAATAAAAATATTTTGGTTTCTACGAACTAACGCCTTTGAAGCTTGAGCTAAAACAAAGTGAACTGTTACAACGACGTACATTTCAAACCCTTATATTTGTATTCTTGAACCTCTATCGTATCGAAAAGGGTGTCTTGTCTATTAGGACTAAGGATCATATGAAGTCCTATAAAAGGAAATGAGCGGTCGAACAATCTAAAAACATGACCATTGGTTCAGGATCATTTTATTATTCAAATGAATTTGGTTTGGTACTTAAGAGAATCCTTTGGGTAATTAAAAGGCGCCTCGCAGGCTTAGTCGGGACATTCAAACAAAATCCTTTCTTGAAAGGTATAAATAATTGTCACTTTTATTACTATCAACACAATATTTATTGGATATAAAATATACCTTTTATAGACCGTAAAATGTTTTGTTGGAAAATAAATAGTTCCTGCTCAAAATGTAGTAATGAATTAAAATTATTATGAGACAGTGCCGTAATGATTAAAATGTTTAAAAATAGTATGAAGATGAAATATTATGTTTTGCTAAAAATCAATCTGGAATACCTACAAATATAAACATTACTGTGTATTTGATAAATGTAACCAAATAAAAAAAAAAAAGCAATCATGAAGTTTCGCCTATATTAATTACATTGTGTATATTTTTTGTATGCATGTATGCATATGTATATGCATGAGTATATGAACGTGTATATATATATATATATATATACATATGGATATTTGTGGTTAATGTAGAAATAAACATAAAAATAATTTTAAATTTATAACTTGTATGCAGATAAGTTATTATGAATATCAAATTATTGGAATTCTGTAAAGAGTTATCAAAAAATATATTTACAAAGAATTACACCACAACAGACCAGGGGGTCCAATTACAGAGGTAAATTACAGCACAGAACACCCAGGATTGATACAAATCTAATAGAAGTTCTGTGTTCTCACCGGGAATCAAACCCGGAACTTTCGGTGCGAGAATTAAGTATCCTAGACATTTTACTACGTAGGCCACGATACAAATTATTGTCTATATCTCTATGTAGATAAACTCTTTGATCCCTAAGATAATAATGATCATGATTCCCTTTCTGCGCCTAATGGTGCATAGAGCTCTGCATTGGTACACCAACTGCAGCGTATTTTATTAATGATACGTCACACGTTTCTTCAAAGCCCCCTAGGTAGGTACGCCATAGTATAAATTATTTGTCCCAGTAACCGATGTTTGGATAACCTTCTCTAATGACGGTGTGCCAATACAGTACCCAATGCATGATGAAGGAATATCAAATCACTACTATCGGGGCTGGCGATTTAATGAACCCAGGCTCGAGTCATATCGCAGCAATTACGTCTTTCCCATGAAATTTTGTAATTATGATATACCGTTTGACGACACAAATTTGTCCTGGTGCAAAATAACTTATATATCTTATATAAGAATGCATTTGCCATAACGAATCACCGTCGGCACAAAATTTGACGTTTTTAAGTATTTTCGACGATTTTGAAGTTATTAGTTTAAAAAAATGACTCCCAGGTATCGTTTTTGCGCACAGCTCTCTTGTTTGGATGTGTAAAATAACAACTCCTTTACACACTTTAGAATTACAATTATGTCGGCCTCGTGGTGTAATGGTCAGCGCGTTAGCCTGCCATGCAAGAGGTCTCGGATTCAATTCCCGACATGGTTGATTTGAAATATTTATTTTTAAAAAAAAGGGTGTTTTCACACAAGAATACTTCCCTGGACTAGCACCTGAAGAGTAAGACCTATCATCTTACCTTTATGTAACAAAAATACGCTGCGATTGGTGTACCAATGCAGTACCCTATGAACCATTAGGTGCGGAAAGGGAATGATGATGAATATTATAATTATGATGACTCTTTTCCATGTACCGACAGTTCGCACCAACTATGCACAGAACTGTCCTTTGATTCGCTTGATGCGTAATTATAATGTATTTTTCAATAACATAGACATATTTAACTGCAGTAAACTCACTTTTAAAACCGAAATAAAAAAAAAACTATTATATGAAAAAAACTATGTTTCTTTAAAAAAAAATATTTATTTTTACACTATAAATTTAAGTTGTTTCTATTCACTCATATCAAACACACATTCACCCTGTCCATAAACCTACCCTCACACCCATATACGATCACACACATATTCACATACCTATCGTAACCACTCTCTTTTTTACACACGCATCCTTACAAAAAAAAACTCGCACACATGCACTTATATGAATTAATATCTAACTGAACTGAATTTTTATAAAAGTATTTATGTGGAAAACTGATTTGGCTTTATTTTATGTTTTTTTTTTAATGTTGTGTATATATTTTTATATTGCAGTTGTTTTTCTGAATAAACAAAATAAAAAAAATATATAAATAAATAAAAAGATAAGTTGTTTTTTTACAATATTGCTTTTTAATTATAATGTTAGTTTTTCATTTATTTTTGTCAATGAAAATATTACAAAACGTATGGATAAAATAAATTAAAAAAATATTAATACGAGGCATATCCAGAAAGCAAGGGTACGCAATTTTTATATTTAAATAAAATATACATATTAACAAAAAAAAAACAGCACATTGTTCGGTTCATAGCACCTTCGCCAACAGCAGTTTTGATCTGTGCAAAAATTTAAGTCGGAGTTTTATGACAGCGCGCACCTCGTACTTGGCGGGATTTTTTATTGACATCTTTCACAGAAACAAACACTACGAGTTTTGGTGTTTTGGTACTAACGAGAGCCGCCGGTGCTCATTGTGTTCAGGAACCCCCCACTACCAATCAGTGTTGCCAACTTTTGAAAAATTCTCACAGCACGAGAGCCAAACAATACTGTTACTTTCTGGATATGCATAAGGTACATTTTTGGTCTTAGGAAATATGACCACATTTCTGATTATCGTAGGCAACTGAAATGGCTCAAAATTAGACAGCGGAGAGACTATCACTCCCTCTCACTTCTGTTCAATGTACTTCATAGTCCTAACGCTCCTATTTACCTGCGTGAACAATTTCAACGCTAATCAGTTCATGGTTTACCTCTTCGTTCTAATTCTCAAGGCACTATCTTAATACCCATCCACAATTCCTCTTTCTTCTCTAACTCATATAGTGTCCATGCGGCTCGACTGTGGAATCATCTCCCATCCACCATCAAAGATGTTACTACATTATCTCTGTTTAAATCACGTCTGAAGAAACATCTTCTTTCTCTTCCTTAATCTCTCCTCCTTTCCTTTTTCCTCTTTCCTCTTTTTTCCTTTTTCCCATTGAGTAATGTTTAACAAAATATTACAACAGAGATGAAAAACATTTAAGAGAAGGTATGTTAATATAAACAGCTCCCCAGGAAGTTGAATCCAGTTCTTGTCTACAAAAATTTGGACAAACTCAAAATATTGTTGATAAATCACCTGGTTCATGAAGAAGTATAGAATTTAAAAAAAAATAACATTTTCAGGCCTAGTATGTAGGTGAAATAATTCAATTAGATGAATCTCACCCGTATAAATAAAGGTTTCAGCTCTTTAACTTTACAAACTTCAACAGATGAAAGAATTTAAGGAATATAGATGTTACATTACATTACATTTTTTATGCACCACAACAGGCCAGGAGGCCTAATTACAGTGGTGAATTACATCACAGAGCACCCAGGCTTGAGAAAAATCACATTTTAATTTTTGTGTTCTCCCCGGGAATCGAACCCGGAACCTTCCGTGCGTGAGTCAAGCGTCTTGACCACTACACCACGGAGGCCGCCTGATGTTTAAATTTGGGCAGAATGGTGAATGTTATACAGTGTGTAAAGTGGCCACTTAAACCAGCCATTGACAGGTCATAAGCCCTGTAGATGCCTAGACTTCTATATTACCTTCTCTTAAATGTTCTTCATCTCTGTTGTAATATGCTAAGATATGATGTTTTCAAACTGATGTTTCAAAATAAATTTGTGAAAAAAGGCGTAGATGTGAATAAAGTGTAATTATAAAGAATTATAACAGCTTTATTTGTTTGAACCGCGGATATAACAGGAGGATTTTTTTTAGGGATAATGAAATCAAAATCAAATAATTTTACCACTGATATATTGTAATTTATTCGTTACATTATTTGCAGTATAATCTTCCACGCAGCATAACAACTATTATGTACAATTCACCCAACTTTAGATACATTACACTTACAACTATCATTAAATTATTAAATGTTAATGTCAAAAATATTAAATACATCCATCTCTGAAACATACATAATGCCAACGGAAAAAAAAACACCGAAGCATTCGAAAATTGTGGATAAAGTTTTGAAATAATTACCTATACTAGAATTATTTATAATAAAATTTACTCGTATTTCTGAACGAAAAAAAACTCAAAATTGATTTGACGTCGTTAAAAAAAGATTTAAACTTAAAATGATTGATTTTTAAATAATTTTTCACACAACTTAACAAGTCAAAGTGAAAATAATTATTTAAAAAAAAAACACAATTGAAACGAATGCTAGGTATGTGTGTAAACAAATGACATTAAAAATACTGTACAAGCATTATTTGATAAAATGTATGAAAAAATATAGATATACATGTAATATGAAGCCATTTTTCACACAATGTTTTAGGTACGGATTTTAATACAATTAACTACATCTAAACAAACATTAATTTAGAAAAACTCGGGATCTTGTTAAAAAATCAGATTAAATTAAATACAGAACAATAAATTATAGTACTTTTATAAACTCATAAGAGTAGATAATTCGATTTGTTACGTAGTTATTTTTTGTGGAAATAATATTTTAGAAACATGTTTATCTAGACATTATTAGACTAGGATTCTTTATACAATACATTTACACATAAAAGAACATGAAATATGATAAGAAAAGCTATGTACATTTTCATTAGGTCGATACAATATTATTTTATGGATAACGCCATTCGTCAGCATGATCAAATAATTAAGAATTTATTTTTCTCTAAATCTCGAAAATTATTTTATAAATGGGATTGTACCGATAAAAAAATTTGTATGTGAGTGAAACAATATTTTTTATGTTTACAAACGCCGCTGACATGTAAAAATACAGTTTTTAATAATATCGAGTATGGAAGTAAGAAGTAAATGTTTGCGTTATTTCAAATATTTAATACACAGAACAGAGAATGCGATGAATTTATATAGCTAACATTATAATATTGTGAAAATTTCACAAAAGCATGTTTTAAAGTCGGCTTTTCATATACATTAGGTACACACCTCACTTTACCCTAGATTTATTTAAGTTCTTCAAATATTACAAAACTTAATAGTTACAAGAATTCAGAAAATAAGTTTTTTACAGCGACACAAGCAGTCCTCAATTCGATCTTAAAATAATATGGTAATATCACTTTCGTAAGTTCAAATATCAATATCTTCATGCCGGTTTTTGCACGAAGAATTCACTTCACTTTCGATCATTAATACTTTGTTATGGTGATCAACCTAAAAAATACTCTATATTTTTGAGAAACAAGTGTTCACAAGCAGGGACGGTTGTTAATTCCTGATTCCCGTTTATAAAAACCTCGTTCAGACAACGAGGTTATTTATTTATAAGTATAGTCGAATTGTTTCAAAACCTACGCAAGTAACTGAAATCAATATTTGGATGAAATCGACAATTATTATGAAACACATCTCTATATACTTTTTGGCTTGAATAAAATTGTTTACATCTTTATAAAAGATGACCATCTTTCATTATGAAGAAATATTACAGTTATTCGTAAACAGTTCTGAGTAATACAAGCTTAATATTAAATAAAAATATTTATTTAAATAAACGAGTCAACTCGTTTTGTTTGGTCGTATATTTCAACTTCATTGTCCTTCGTATCACTCCCAAAAAACCGCCCTAAGTCGGAACCTTTCGGCCGTGCGGAATAGTTTTTATTTTTTAAGTATTTTTTACACATTTTATTAAAAATAAAGTTTTCGACTCCAGGTTCGCGCACTTCCTCGATAAAAAGTTTTAAGATTCATTAAATTTAACCTGTCTATCCGTTTGACAATTTGCGAAGTAGATACCTGTCCTCGTCAAAATGAAGATTAATTGAACGTAAAAGCGTTTAGGAACTTTTCACTCTACACTGCCACATCATCCCTATCGTCGAAGAGCATCAGCGATCCGTAGCTGTGGCGTCAAACCTGAACTTCGGGGCGGCGCTCTGGGCGAGGCGGGTGTACCGGACTCGTGGAGGCGGAGCATACTCCTCGGGACTTGGTAGGAATGTCAGACACCATCGTCAGGATCGGTTGGAACCCTTGGACAGGCAAGAAGTCCTCGACCAATTTCCGACTCCGGATGCTCGTATCTCCGACATACACGTTTGTCCCGGGAAAAGTCCCCTGACGCTTGTATCGAAACACCAAGACGACCGAGAGAGCCACAAACAGCAGTATTGCCGTGACGCAGCCGAGAATGAGCTCCATATTCTGCCTGCCGCCTGCCACGTTCTCTCCTCTCATCGAACTCACGATCACGGAGTACAGATGATCCACTGAATCCTGGTCTTCGGCCGATCGCTTTCCGGAGTCGGGAATGATTTTCACGTCTTCCATACTCTCTGTCGAAACCTTAAGTGCTCTTCCTGTATCCAGTGTCATCATTTCAGATTTCTCGTTTTCTATTCCGGGCATTCGAGAAACTAGTTCTACTTGAATATGGTAAATAGTATCGGGCCATAATGACAGAGTGACACAAGTGGAATCGGTGAATAAGTTTCCTTTGAGTCCCCCACCGTCAACTTCCCAGGTCACGAGGTAGACTCCTTTGCTCGTCCTCGGCTCCCAAGCAATTTCTCCTATAACTAAAACTTTTTGATGGATAAGAGACACTTCCTTGAGTGTCCACAGTTGATCGATCGAATCCGTGACAAATGTTTCCGGTGTAGTGGCTTTGATTTCTGTGTTGATTTTCTTCTTTTTCTTTAGAGAGTAATCTAATTTATTGTAGCTTTCATCGGGGCTGTAAATGGTAACGAGTCCTTGAGGATCGACAACGAGTACTCGGAGCAGAGCACCTCCGTTGTTGGCGGGGACCCGAGTCGCTAAGTCGATAGTCTGGATGATCTGCCTCCAGGGTCCGTTGGCAGAGCGTCGCATTACGACGTAGACCAGGGGAGTGCGAGGCTGCGTGGCCGGTGGGGGCCAGCGAGCTAGAGCACCGGCTACCCGAACCACCCCTTCTCCTTTAGTATGGATGACAGGTTGAGATTGCTGGGCTCTTGTCGAAGCTTCAGCGTGAAAACGACACGCCTCCTGGCATCCGGGGAACTAGAACAAAAAATAAATAAATAAATATGTGATTTTAATGCATTGCTTTCAGCGATAAAATTAAATATTGCTAGTTAGCGAAATTGAAAAAGTAGAGTTAGTTCCATTATTTCCTACAGTTGACGACCATAGTCTCGTTTTAACACCATACATTTAATTTAACACATAAAACGGATAAAGAGCAATAAAACGGTGCTAAACAGTAGCTTTAAAAGAGTGGCATAGTTGCATACGGTGCATCGTTTGTTGCTAAATTAGAGATGTTATAGTTTATAGCCTTAGATGGCAACTGACTGTTAAATTAACAAAAGTTATTTTTTCAAAAATTAAAAATTCATAATTTAAACTGAGTGAATAAATTCCTACAAAACATAGCTAACACAAAACCACGAAGGGGTGTATCTCTAATGATCGCACAGTGCAAAACCGCAAAACTTTAGGAACGATAATACAAAGGGACAAAATACTGTCTTGCGTCATTTTATCGATATAATTGGCCTAATTATTCATAAACGCGAAGAGAAACTTACTTTCCTTTCATCCTTTCAAATAATAATTTATCGTTAGCATGCAACGCTATTGGTCGCGGGTTCGTAAAAGCCGGGGGCAAATTACCTTTTTCGTAATAATTACGGCGTCCAGACCCTACACGGGTGCTAAAAAATGAGGATGTAAAAGAATAATGAGAGTTTAATTTTAAAGTAATTGGGAGTACAGAAAAAATAAAAGTTGGAATGCTTTAAAAAACTTTGAAATGAAATTGCTGGACGCAGAAGTAGAACGTGTTCAAAATGATTTGCTTAAAAGCAGAGCTAAGTTTTTTAACAGATTTTTTAGGGTGGTATTATTATATATTGCAATCAAAATTTTAACATATTTACGTTTAGAAATAAAACGGAAATGTTTAATCATTATTTTGAGCTTGCGGTCAAAAACAAAATTTAATAAACAAAATGAAAACATACACGGAACGTTCGTTATCCTGCCAGTAGCGGGTTCTGTTATGCCCGGAGCACAGAAGCGTGCAAAGGTTTGGTAATAACTACGTGCAACCCTATACCTAAATATGTATGTACCCATTACAGTAAAGGCATTGCTATTAGCAGCTTTAACACTCACGGTTGTCAAAATCCAAATTGGCATGATTTGTGAAATAAGGGCGAGAGACAATAATTCAGGTGATATTTTACGTAAACTGATTAATAGAGATTAATTTGAATTTCGTATCGTAAGGGAATCTTAATAAGAAGATGGGGAACAGGATAAGAGGATTATGTTTCACAGTATCCAGTTCACAACGTGTACTTAGTAGGGCGTCTGAACTCATATTCGCAGTATAACAAAATAATCGCGTTCGTTAAGCCCTGTTTCCGAACTGAAGCGAGATGGCTCAGAATGTCCTACTTCACTCCATGTGGCCAGGTAAGGTGGCAAAACTAAGCCGGGCCCACTTAACGAGAAAACTTTTGCTATTATTCCCAGACAAGGTGTGTTTGAATAAAGGTATCCCGCTGACATCGTTTTTTTCAGCCCGCATCTTGTCTCACCAAAGTTACAGGAATGGATTATGCATTAGAAAACTTTGATTAAAGAGGACTCCAAACTTTGCCGGCGATGTATTTTACTTTGCGAATTGGAATATAGCGTAGCGAAATAGTGCAAAGACAAAATGGGCCAACATTTTTTTGGAACTGGTAAGTGATTCGTTGGTACTGTGAAATTGAAAATGCCGTTTTTCAGTACTACGAAAATAATCTACCAACATTTTGTAGAAAGCTAAATCGTAATTAAAACGTTTTCTCACATAACAACTCCGTATTTCTGTAATAATAAAAGAAACCGCCGAGACAATCAAATAAAGCATTCAGGTTTTATGGCACAAAAACCTACAGCGAAGGGCTCGCCGGGCGAAAAAATGGTCTATTAAAAATAATTATCCATGAAAAAGCCAGAAATATTCCTGAGACGATGAACTTGGTGATACTCGAGGATAGACAGGGATACGCGCTTACAAAATTAGGCGTTTCCATTTCACGGAACATTGTTCTCAAATTGACGAAATTAGGGCAAAAGGAAATTCAAAAGAATTATAATAATAAACTTTTAAAGATAAAACGTAACGTTAGAACATAAACATTGAAATAAACTTTTATATTTTTATGAACCGAACGTATATACGTTCGGTTCATAAAAATATGATTACAAGTAAATGTTAAAAGGAGAGTGAATGCGGGCAACAAACTAAACGGCACACTAAGAATAGAAATTTCTAATAAAAATATGTCAATTTAACTAGCAGTGCACAATGGAGTTTAAGTCCCAACACCATGTATGGAAGCTAAACATAAAACTGACAAAGAAAAAAAAAACAAAAAAAAGCGTTGTCGAAAAGCTATCTCTTAGACGAATGTGTGGGAAAACAAAGTATGGCAGGGTTACGAATGACTAAATCAGACGAGAGTGAAAATCTGAGGCAGGTATATTTGATAAGATTAAGAAGAAGTAAGTAACTAATATGGTTTTATTATAAAGAACAAATGGATGTGGCGAGAACAAATGATAAAGTAAGACGAGGACGACCAACAGAGATGTGGCATGATAAACCTAAATCTGAAGTTTGGTCATGCCGAAAGCCGACTTAACCGAAGGGCATGTATAACATGCTATATGAAATGAAGAGCGGTCCATCCTATCTATTTACCCCTACGAGGAAACGACGTGACGGTTTGTTTGTTTGTGTATTATTGTGCATATTTTACTAGTATTATAATATAAGGTGTATCAAAATAATATTGCTAACGAATGTAATTTGAGGGTTGCAGTTATTAATTTTGCAAAACCTCCTTAATTAAGGAAGCGTGTAAGCTATGTTACCAGTAACTAGTTGCTCTGTTTACGTTACCGCTAATTTTCCGACACACTTCCGGTTTTACAAACACTCAAAGCTTCGTGTAAGCTTTACCGAATGCTTTGTTAAACTAAAGTAGTTAATCGTTAAGAAACATATTTGCAGATTCTCGAAAAAAAATAGTATAGGGAATCTAACAAAAGAGAAAAAAGTATCACAAACTGAGTGCCTTTTTAAATAAATTGTGTTTTTGAAAATAAAAAAAAAACGTTTAATATAGATTTTAATGAAAAATAATAATTTTTATTCTCATTGTAGGTATCACATAACTGGCTAGCTGTCTGCGATACGCTCCCACTTGCCTTTGAATTTTGCCGACGCTTACGCATGCCTGAACACCCCTCCCACGCAAATAAACACACCCTCACTTACTCTCATACAAATACACACAAACACACCCTTTTTTTGTACCACAATTTAATACGTATGATTTTTATTTAAAACCTTAGCTGGTCTGTCTTTAAACCGTATCTTATTTTACGTTTTTATATTGTTGTCGACTGTTTGTTTCTGTTAAATAAATAAAACAAACTGCATATTTTAAAGTCTATTTATATTAATGTAAGATTTTTACATTGTTTGTAATTATAAATGTGAAATTAAATATTTAAAAGCTTAAATCAAACAACTCACTCCAAGTATCATTTTCAAGTACCGATTTTTTCTGAAAATGAACGAATTAGAAACGATATAAAAGTTGTTTTAATATGTATTTACTATTTTTATTGAATTAATTTAGTTATTTGAAAGAGATTACAATATTTGAATAACCTTTTTATAAAAAATAATTCTCCCATGCGAATGTTTATTTACAAATTCCATACGTGAATCTAGGAGTCAATTTCCCATAGACAGAGTGATAATATAACAGCCTGTAAATTGATCACCTAACCTAGCCAATGATAGATCATAAACTCTGTAAATGCCTAGACTTCTATATTCTCAACTGCTTTATCTACTAATAATTATAAAATTTGTTATGGTTTGATAAATTTAAATAAAAAAGTATATAAATGGAAAAGAATTTGACGGGGAAGTAAAAATATTTTAAATGTCTACTGAAAACAATTTATGTATGTAAAAATGGCGGTGTCTTTGTATAAACATGAATTTAAAATGCATGCATTAAATGTCAATAACATATTTTAACATTTATCTACGTGCCGCAAAAGGTTTTAAATTAACCTTTAAAATGCAGTTTACCGGCGATAACATTATCTGTATCAAACGTTAATAGGGAGTAAACAGTTGTACAAAATACAAAGTATTGGAGCAATTAAGTACATTAAATTGTATACATGATTTCATGTTAAGATTATTGGGATACATAAATACAATTAACGCTAAATATTGTATACTTTTCATTTTTTAAATGTAATCATAACGTACGAACTATTAGTATAAAATCTGAAAAAAAGTTGAATGGTTTTTACTATTACCAATGTTTATTTAAACATTGAAAAATTATTGAATTAATGACTCCTTGAAAACACAAAATATAAAATACGGCGGAAGAGGGTGAAAAGGCTTCGATAGGTAAGGTTCTCTATAAACATCATTCAGGTTGATGGATAACCCTCTGCACTGCATTGCAACACTATGCTGACGAAACTTTTAGGAAAACATGGTAAAAATCCTCATTTTTAAACCATCAATCATCATTATGACGCCATTATTTCCGAAACAAAATTATTAGAAACGTGAGATTTTTCTAAATAAAAATGAATCCACGAAATCTCCTGTACACTGAAAGGAGAATTAATGTTATTAAAACATCACTGAAATGTAAAGACGTTCGAGAGCACCGATAAAAATTGTACCAGGAGAGCATAATATATGAGGAAGTGTTATGTGCGCCTGGACTAGGTGGAACATACTACCTACATATGTGGGAGGAAACAAAAGGAAACGCTGTAAACTGCTGACGCGTGTGATTTAGGAAGCTCGGGCGCCGCACGCTGTCTGCAAGTTGGGCTATTCATTCTATATCATGTATGGACTGTGGACGCGTTAACTTATATTTGTTTCATTTTCAGCTGATCAATAGATTTACCCACAAAATAAAAATATGTATGTATGTATAAGAGAGTAATGTTTGAATAAAGGGGGAATACATAGCAAAAGACAATAAACGTACACGTTTCCTAAACCTATTTGTAATACGACTAGCGTAGTAACCTTACACCGAGGGGACCAATCGTGTAAAAAATTGCGCAATAAAACCTATTCTCCCCAGTCGTATATAAGCTATTGAAGAAAAATATCTCCTTCTAAGACTGCTGCAGAGCGCAGTAAAGAAAGGGTAACAGTCGCACGTTTTATTGTGAAAATAAATAATCTGGCAATGAATCAATCTTCGAGACTTTAACAAGGAAAAGGGAAAGAAAGAAACTGCACTCCCGCTGATCTTTTCCAGTTACCACCCCCCATTTATTTCGATCTATCGCAGTTAGCCGAGTTAAAGTGGAATGGGATGCATATTAAACCGAAACGTTACGACATTCCGAAACATACAGTGTAGCGGCAATAAAAAACCACATCAAACCTTAGAATACTAGCTATATCGAGCAGTCGAGTTAAAATATTTTGACTTTTATTTACCTCAGACTCGAGAAAATTTGCATGAATGGAAAATGTATACGATAATTGGATACTAATGAAGTGAACGCGCACGCAAAACGGAAACGAAATAAGAATTAAAGTAAATAACTTCGCGAGAGGAAGGTAATATGTTTTCAGTTTACCTAGAGAAGCTCTAGCTTTATCTTATCCGCTAAATGGTTACGAGCGTATGTACTCGAAAGCTTCGCAAATACCAGCATTCATCTTAGCCCGTTATTGTGCAATCTGAACACAGCTGCACTCGCCAGCACTCACAAGCGCGAACGTCAGGGTGAAACATTTTCCGTGTATTCCTCCACATTTTTCTTAGGATTTATCCACAGCGAAGAAGGTGTTTGCCACGAAAAGGTACCGCCTACGCAGCGCCTGTTTGCTGAATTTAAATCGAAAAGAGTAAACTATTTTTCCAGATTTTCTAGGTCATTTCCCGTTTATACGATGATACACGGCCACTGCTATACGCCCAGAGCGGATTTGAGTGCGTTTGTATTGGGAGCTTCGTATCGAAATAAATACGAGGGTTCGTTTTGTTTTACTTTTAAGAGGGACTAGTGAATATAATGCGAGATTTGCCAGACTTTTTTAGCCATACTTCAATATATCTCAATTACTAGCGGAGCAAAAGAAGCAAAAATATTATCAAAACCGTTCTGATTTTGCTCAACTGAGTTTCAAATAGAAAGTTGAAAACCATTTTCTCAATTCTCAATTCAACATTTTCTCAAACATAAAACTGTTTTTAGCACAATACAATATCTTTTTTATATAATTAAGTGTATCTAGTTAGCTGAGTTAGGATGAGATTAAAGATGTCACGATTTGCCTTAAGGATGAAACTACCAGTGCGGTATGGAGTGTCGGTACCAGGAGAGCGGAATAGTACAGAGGTAAGGAGTTTAGCAAAGGTAAACAAAACGGCAGACATCTACTTGAACGAGGTATTAATTATCGAGGACAGACACAAGGCCCATTGTACTTCAGGATGAAGAAGTTACATTTCCGTGTGGAACAAGGCACTAGAGTCGTGATAATGTTGCCAATAAATAAAATGGAGATATTTTAAAGAAATTAGAAACGTAGGTACCCAAGAAATTCCATTAAAAACTTCAAAAAAAATATTCTTATATGTTCATGAAATATTATTGAATTATTGCAATTAAAGTGTAATCACTATATCTGTAGAAAAAAAACAGCACAAATACAACGTGTCATTCGTGAAAATATGTAATTGTATTTATGTTCTGAGCACATTTTGCATAATTTTAAAGTAGGTACATTATTAACAACAGTGGAAGATGCTAGCGAGTGTCTTATATATGACAACGAATTACATTGAAAAAATGAACTTAGGAAATATGTATATATGTATATCTTATTTTTATATAAATATTTGCTATTAATGGTAATTTGCTATAAATATATATATATATATATATACTAGCGGACCCAGCAGACGTTGTCCTGCCCGAACGTTGGCTTGCCTGCCTGGTTCCGCAATAGTTTTTAAGATATTCGAACTTTCCACCTACTGGTTCCAATTGTGAATCTATGATTGAACTCCAAAAGTAAAAAATATTAATATTCAATTTAAGTAGGTACTTCTTTATGGTTGAATTCCAAAACATAAAATAATTTATTTTTTAAAAATATGGCATTCTTTTTGCGAACGTCAAACTCCAGTTTTCTCACCAACAAACGGGTGAACTTATGTAGGAATACGAATTAAAAAAATGTATTAAATTTAATTTAATTTCAGTGTTACCAAAAATCCAATAAAAATAAATAAATGGGTAGAAGTTATAGGAAATTTAAGGAAACAATCTGATTAAGATCAACAAAAAACAAATGCTGTTTGGAAACATTCAAAAACAAACTTTTTATACACAAAAAAACAACATCTTTCCATTTTTTTTCAAATGCGTTTTCCTCGAATGCAACCCTGGTAGATCGATGAATAAAACATTTATGCTCCTAACTTTTTTTTACATATTTGATTAAAGATTTTACTATCTACGAACACGCAAAGCGCAAAAATCTATATTTCTCTGAAAACCGCACGTAAATCGGTTAAGCCGTTTAGGAAGAGTACGGTGACATCACACGTACAGAGGAATTATATATGTAAATATGTTTTAGTTGGGTGGTCATTGGGATATATAAGAGGGTTAAAAGCAAAAACGCCACTTTCTATGATCACTGTTTTTAGGAAAATCAACAGCGAAAAGACTGTTTCTTTTAAGTTCAATTCACAACTTGTGCATGAGAGAAATAACGATTCATTTTAAGTTGAATGCGCACATTGAACTCAAAAAAAATCCTCAATAGCTATATCCAAGATGTATCTAGTAAAAGAATAAGGTATCTATTAATTATACATCAGTGGTATCATAAAGAAAGAAAAGGCTTGTCAAATAAAAAAAATCGTGTTAATATTTGTGTGGTAAAAACCTCACAGTAATAATTCGCTATCCGCTTACACAGAAGCCCTTATGCTGTATTACATAGAACAAAAGCGTTCCTAATTTTTGGTTTGGTTTTCGGTTTAACAACAAACGTGTAACGGACGGTTTCGGTTTGCGCTTGCAATTTTCAACCTGAGTACCTACGGCCCGAAGTATTGCTGGAAACTGTAGCTAATTTCGTGATTGATAATCATAGAATAGTTTTTGTCCGTATGAGCGACTCTAAGCAGGGAAAAGGCGTGACAGTTTGTTTGTATTAACCTAGCCGGACCGAAGGGGGGGATTCGAATCCCCCATATACCGATTTGGTCAATTTCACTTTAGGCACATAAGCATTCGGCAAACTAACAAAATGAAAAAAATACACGAATGAGTAAAATATGTGTACGCGAAAACATGAATAAATTATTGCACGGTCATAAACACTTCCAACGTTTTATTCTTCTGATGCAATATGAAAGTAGGCGCTGGGGTCGTTTGGTCCCCCCGTTCGGATCATGTGTAATTTTTGGATGCTTAGTAAGGGAAAGGTTAAACATCTAGGGGGGATATAAACATTGTTTGAACTATAATATTTCTTCAAATAAATTCGACCCATCTATTTTCTCTCTAGTATTCTGGAAGACGATCTACTCTGTTAAGATAATAACATTGATAATATTTATCGTATGTTGAATTAAAAGTTTTGATATAATTAACTAGCTGTTAAAGAAAATGTGACTTTATGTTCAAAATGCATTTTTTTAACTTAAAAACAGAAGTAAAAAAAAAAGTTCTATAACTTTATAAAAAATACAAGTTATAAAATTGTTTATAAAAAATGAAGTCCAAAAATAATAAGAATTAATTTAAACCATATTCCTTATTATTAATTGCGAATGGAATTTGATATAAATCCTTAGCAAGGATTGCGGAAACAAGTTTAAGATGTAATAATAGGACTTATTGAATTAAGACATTAATTTTCCAGTCAGGACGAGTTTACACGGGACTTAGTACTTAGTGCAATGAGAATATTATTAATATTATATTGTTATGACTGTTTTTTAAAAAAAAATATGCTTATGTTGGTTAAAATAAGAAATCACTTAATAAAAAATACCAGTTATGTATTAAATTTAATATCGTAAAATGAAAAAAATTTAATTAATGACATTCCATTGATTAACCACATTCTCAGACACTGTTATATAAAAAATGAACAAGACTAACTGTTATTTTGTTGCAGCAGAGGGGGAAAACATTTTTGAGAAGGAAATATGGAAGTCTGGGCATTTACAGGGCTTATGACATGTCATTGGCTAGTGGCCACTATACATACTGTGTAACAATTACCATTTAGTATGTTTAAACATCCACATTTCCTCATTTTTTCCATTTGTCGACTGATGTAAAGTAAAAGAGCTGAAATCTTTATTATGTAGGTGAGATTCATTCAGCTGAACCATTTCACTTACTGGGAATACTGGTCACTAAATGCCTACACTTCAATAAAAAATATTTTTTCACTCTGTTGCGACAAATTTAGATCTAAATAACTCCCTAGAGAGGAAATTCAGCGTGTCTACAAACATTTGGACCCACTCAAAATATTGTTGATTAAGACTCACTGTAATTAATTACCGTGTTAATACGAAATTATATTAAAATACATTAAATACGAAATTATTAAAAACAAATTTAAAATAAATAAAAAAAATGTGTTTCTAATAAATATTAAAATAAATTGAATAAACATAATCTCAGTTAATTAATCTAAACACTAAATAAAGATATTCTTATATAACAAAGGTCTGGTGCGTCTGTTTCTTTTTGGAATTATTATCTTCAATTCTGATATTAAAATTCATTAATGATTTTCAACCTTAATAAAATTTATCAGAAAACACAGCCCCATGAGAAAATAAATTGAATTTAATGAAAATTTTGGAGGGGTTCGTTTCTCTTGCCGTTTTTAATACGCTGACAATTTTTGATGACGTCAAAAATTCCAATAAAATAGTGTTACAGCAATTGGGGTATTTGAGAATTAAAACGGCTAGATACGACAGTTTACTATACGAGTATAATAATAAAAAGGCATTAGTATATCAAGATATTATTATATCAATAATATCAAGACAAAATGTGTAAAAATGTGACAAAGCTAGATGTGTAAAAGTAGATATGCTTAGAATTTTACAAAAACATGTACTTTTTATGAAATTTATGAATAAAAAAATAGTTTCAAAAAGTAAGACAACAATTCACATATTTATTTTAAAACACTACCTGTACTTGGTCTCACCTATTTATATGACGAATATAGCACTTTTACATAAAAAAATATTTTATTCGTAACACTGAATATACGAGTTACTGAGTATTTTTTATTTTTTTATTTATTTTTATTTATTGAGGAAAAACAACAGTTGTTATATAAGAATACAAAATATCAAAAAATAGTACATACATCCAGTTTTTTACAAATATAATGAGAGAACATGTTACACAGTAAAGAGAAAAATAATATATTATATGAGACATGAGAAAAAAAAAAAAAAAAAAAAAAATTTTTAATTATATTGCGCTGCCCTTAGTTCCTGTATGCTCAATAGACCATTTAGCAAATTGTAGAAAATATATTTTATTTGTTTTGAAAGTCAAATAAGTAAAATCAGTAAGTGGAGATTGGCACTAAAAAAATGCTGAAAATACTATTCAATAACGGATAAAAAAAAAATATTTAGCTACATGAGCGCGTAATAGGATAATGAAGATATTGGCATTCATAGCTCAATTTTTCTTTATATGGTCTATTGAACATACAAGAACTAGGGCAGCGATTGGACAACTAAGGGTTGTTAAAAAAAATATATATATATAAAATAAAACGATAATAGTAATTCAACCATCATCTAACTCCGTACACCGAGCTGTTTTTAGAAATAATCAGATTATGTACAAAATTTTGCATAAGGATCAGGGAATTTTTTATATTTTTTAAAATATATATTTAGACCCCTGTATTTAGTAGCCTTACGTGTCATATACAAGGCTAAGGTACTCGGCAAAAATCGTTTTTGTTTGTCTTGGAAATGGGATGTTCGATCACTGATTTTGGTTTATTACCTTTATGAGTCCAATCACCATTGTTGCAAAGTTCAAGAACAATGGCGCGTGATAACTATTTTTAACTACAGTGTGGATATCTGTTAAGGATATTCCATCTTTCCGGCATTCTGCTTCAAGATTATGGCAATGCAAACTGAAAAATGGGCACTAAAATTGATGTTCGATACTCTGTGAAGAAATATCATCGCATGGACAATAGTCATCATTCCTTAATTTAAACCTATATAGATAACTTCTCATAGCTCCGTGTCCGGTAAAAATTTGGGTCGTTTCGAAAGTATTTTGGTGATGATGACGGAAGTTTGCTGCATCAGCCAGCGTTGGGAAAAACATTTTAGTGATTTTACATGTAGAAGAAGCGCGGTAATGATCCTCCCAACGCTGCTGCGTATTTTGTTTTATACAGCGTTAAGCAAAGCTAAGGGGAAATTTTGAGAAGAATTCTGAGGATCAGGGAATTATAATAATGTAAGACACATAAATACGCGATGATCTTCGATAAGATGTAACCTGAAGATATAATAATATTACCGAAGAGGTGTGTCTAGTCGCTGTAGGCAGAAGCGATTATTTATTAACTCTGGAAGCTATCAATTACTGCGAACAATAAAGAAGTAAAATTTATTAGTTAATTGGAAATGGCTCTATTATGGCAAAGTTGGGTAGCAGAGGTCATCAGGAGGTCATGCGACGCGGGGGATCACGACTCACGACTCGAATAGCCTTTTGTTACTAAGCTATGTATTGAATGTAAACCGAACGAGATCAATAGAAATTGTTTACAGTAGCCTTCTCAGGCTTGTTTACAAGCTGTGTTTCAAAGTGTATCATCGACATCGATTTAGGATCATAATTGAAAAACGTGATAGATACTTTAAAAGTGTGATACCTAAAATAAATAGAGTGAGTGAAACGTTTTAGAATGGCTACAGTTATATAATTAAAGACTATTTTCAAGATAATTTTTTTTTTACAATTAAACCACAAATAACCCAAATATGTTAGGAAATATGAAATATTTTTCCAAAAATAATCCAAGCAAAAATATCGAAGTAATATTTACATTTATACAAATTCTTATACGTATTTCATAGAAATGGAATAACGTTTGAATCAGTAAAACAACTGGTACTTAAGGTATTACTGGAGGAAAGCAATCCGCAATTGCGAAAACATATTAAATATGCAGCGAAAAATCTGCTCAGCTTCGTGGAAATCCTCTATTGTCTGGGTACAGTGTTTTGAAGAGACGGGAGTATCATAGTCTGCAAGACTCGACCGAGAGCCACTCGCTGAGTTATTGTTCCAGAGCTCAACTAAGTCTTTATTTAAAGCCAAGACTGGACGAGAACTTGGCGACTTGTAAAGATAAGATACCGTAATACTATTTGAGAGAGGCTTTATTAGAACTATGATGGATTTATCACTACAAAAGAAGAATTATAAGATTCTTCATACAATAGAACCTAACCTTTACTATATAAGATCAACATCACAGAGAAATATTATATTCACTACTTTTGAAGAATTAGCGGTAAGCATTACGTACAAGTATATGTATATTGAATTTTATAACTAAGGCAAGTGAAAATTAAATTTTTATGGCGTTTCGTAAAAAATAGCTCACCACTTTTACAAATAAACAAGCAAAGAAATATACATATCAGTTTTTCTACTAGTTTGTATGACGTGCGAAATTCTCAGCTTCAGAGAAAAGAGAGGGTACAATATTGAAATTCTTTTCACATCTACGCCTTGTATACATAGGTACTCGTAAGGTGGGAGTAATAAATTTGCCTGCTCGTGGTTGGCATCATACAAAATTTATTGAGTATTCATCAAGTTCCCGCGCGAACAGAAATTCCTACACCAGCTTCCTGAAAAGTTTATCAAATTAAATATCTTAGGCATTACACTGAGGGCTGTGAGAGAACATTCGTCGAGAAAAACGAGACCTATTTGTCCAAAAAACTGAATTCTCTAAGAAAAAATACTCATTTACTTTTAAAACTTTTTACGAGTTTAGAATCTGTCTTTTCTGGCTTTTAAATCGATCAAGTTTACTTGTAATATTTTCGTGTTTTGTATTGAAAGTTATTAATTTTAGTACAATGTATGTGTAGGAACTAAGTAATAAAGTACTTTCAACATAAACAACAGAAGTTGGTAAACCGTAGACATTTAATCAAATTTAACAGGCAATAAACAAAGAAATAATTTCCCAAGAACTGATTACTTTCCTACAATGAGCACGGGATGTTATTCAGTTTACCTACATTAAAATAATGTTCCCCTGGTACTTCATACCTTGCGATTCACAGGAAGGCATGAGTATGAAGGCAGTTGAAAATTTCACAGGAATGTTCATTCAATTTCGAGGGAAGAAAGTTAATTTAATTAATGCCTCCGCAGAGGTGCGGCAGGCTTATAGAATGAAGACCTTTCTACCAGGAGCACATATCAATTTAAGAGGTTCGACGCCTCTATTCAGGTAACAAATTGGAAAATTTCAGTGTCGTGATCCATTCGTAAGCAATTATTTATTAGATTTATAACAAGGGCGTTTATTACGTATCAATAGACATAAATTATGCTGTCAGCAGAACTGTTGTTATAATACATTATTAAAGTGACAAGAAATTTTTTCGGTTAAGTTGGGAAATGATTGGAAAACAATATTTACAAGCAAAAAAATCACTAATTATTGTGAATTGATGTAGCGGAAAACAGTCTGGCTAAAGAAATAACATTGTTTCAAATTACGTAAACATGCTGTAATTTTTCGTTTATGATATATTTTATGACGGTCTAATGAAATTAATATTTTTAATGTAATGTAAATATAAAAAAAACGAGTACGTTCATGGACCAAACTTGCAGACGAGTTTTTTGCTCAAGTTGATGTGAAAACCGTATATCGCTCTTGATTTTCGTATCTTTCGTATCGTACCTGCATACAATAAGTATTGTGTAAGTAAAAAAATACACGAAAGAAAGTCACGATCCCTTGGCATTCTAAATTTTATGTTAAATCAATTTATATTTAAGACAAATTAACATAACTTAATCCATTTAAAGATACGCGAAGGTTAGACGATCGAGAAATCCAATGTCTTAATAATATTATATTTACCATTAACTTTGTATAATGCTAACATTAAGTTGTAAAGCGCTATGGTGTGAAAATGCCTTACTTTAAATTAATGAAGAAATATATTAAAAGCAACGTTCTTGGAAAATGATCTTACTAAGTTACTGGGTTAGTTAATGGCTGTAGAAACTCTAATCTCAGCTTTAATGATAACCTCATATCTTTACAATTAAAATAATAACAAAATTCATTTTGCGAAATACTAAATTATGCTTTTCAAACAAATGCCGAAAAAGATTACCTCTAATCGAGAATTTTACATTTCTTGAATTAAAAAAATGTCACGATTCAATGTTTCACCAAAAATTAGCATTCGGTAAAAATTTAACCTGAATTTTTAAATGACTGAAAATCTATTCAAGAAATGTCTTTTATTTTAGAATTATTAAAATTTTAAATAAAAAAAATACCAATTTCTTTCAACGACAATACGCTATAACATTTTAATATCATATTTCACATTTCACAAAAAACGGCGTAAACGGGTATTTTTATATTGTTGAAAATTAAATTCTAAACATGATTTAGCAGAGATAACCTAGAGATATGTTTTGTATTTGATAATAAAATGTATTGTGCGTATTCCTCAATCGTTTTCGGCTTCAAAGAAAATATTTTTAATATTATTGATGAATTGTTATTCACTTATTTTTACTTATATTTTAATTATTTGTATTAGTAATTGGTCCATGTACTAATAAGCAAAGGCCCAGACGGTGATCCCTGTGGGACACCACACTCTTGATAACACTAAGTTATATATGTTACCTAACAACAATTAAGGTGAATGTAAATTATTATGAAAATAAAACTTTGTTATTAGTGTTACACAATTTTATTATTAAAAAAGAACACTACTACAATTTTGTGAGAGCACTCTTCCCATCGACGAGTGATATAAAAAAAATATAATGGAGTGTCATGAAGTGAATGCCGATTATATTAATAAAGAATGTACGTCAGTTAAAAACTCAACAGGAGACTTGCGAAAACGTGTTTTACTTATAAAATATATAAATGTGATTTTTCTCAAGCTTGGGTGTTCTGTGATATAATTCACCACTCTAATTGGGCCTCCTGGCCTATTGTGTACACATTTTATTTTTTTAAATCCATTTTCGTAAAAGCATCTCACTGAGACGGGTTGTGGTCCGGTGGGTAGTGACGCGGATTCCAGATTAGTAGATCCTAGGTTCAAATTCCACCCTACTACAATTTGTTTCCCATTTTAAAACATGGTACTTTATGATTAAAAGAAATTGAAACCAATATTTTAGTAAATCATAAGAACGAAAATATTTCATTATTAAAAAAAAAACATCTTTTAAAATACGAGAAATTGTAACAATTTATTAAAAATCACGTTTTAGAAACATATTTTGTTATGATACTTAATAAAAAAAGCTTTTCATCAATTACATTTTGAGTAATGCAAAACATAAGACAATTCTGTACTGAATTTAACTCTCAAGGGAGTTCAAAAAGAATTTTTATATATTTAAAATGATGATGGAACAAATAATTTTTAATTAAGTGTTCTTGTTTGTTTTACACTGTTATTCGACATGAAAATTTGAACAAAAAGTTTATATAAACGTAGCACATCCGGTATCATTCTTCCACTTCCGATTGTAAAGCTTGAATTCAGAAAGTATGTGTGGAAAGGGAGAATAAATAGATGTTTGCAGTGGCCATTAGGCGGACAAGTTATGGCCGCCATTACCGGATCTCCCGTGTGAACCCGGGAAACAGCAACATTTACACGATAACATCACTGCACTAAGATAGCGCAAAGTTCACTATGTACAAGTATATAAAGGCACTCAATATTGCGGAGATTTTGAGGGAACCAAAAGTTATTTGATTTGTAAAGTTGAATCGACCCTCCTGAAAAACAACAGTACCAAACGATTTTAAAAGACTATGCTAAAAAATCGCTCAGGAGACGGTGCTTTAACGTCGTGTGTCGTGTTACATTAAGCAAAACACGAGATATTTTGAAATTTAAAAAAATCAGGCATTCTTAGCTTAATGAAAATTCTAGTATTCTATGTAGAATTATGTGACAATTAAGACTACATAAGAAATACGAATGTTTAAACATAAGCAGAATGTAAAATCAAATGATAAAACCAGCCAATTCAAGAAGAAATATAACAATTGAAAAGTATTTTCAGGCGTTGCCAGTATTTAGGTGAAATGATTTTGTCAGAATCTCACCCGCATCAATAAAACTTTTAGCTCTTTAACTTCACAAAGATTGACATATGGAGGAACTGAAGAAATACAGATGTTCAAACGCAGGCAGAATAATAAATGTTACACCGTGTGTAAAGTGGCCTCTTAAACCAGCCAATGACAGATCATAAGACCTGTAAACGCCTAGACTTCTATATTCCATTCTGTAAAATGATCTTCATTTCTGTTGTAATACATTAATGTAAAATGATAATTTAAACTAGCCAATGACACATCGTAAATGTACAAAAACTTTACAATTTATGTTTGAGTTCCGTTGGAGGTCCCCGTGGTATAATGGATAAGATGCCTGCCAAGCACAGAAGGCTCCAGCTTCGATTCCCGGTGAGACCACGAAAATTATGTGATTTTTCTTAAGCTCGGATTTTCTAATTTTTTTTCTGTTTCTGTTCTGTGCAGTAATTCACCACTACAAGTAGGCTTCCCGGCTTGTTATGGTGCAAAAATAAATGCACTAAAAAAAGTTTTCATAACACGTCGGTTTTTTAATTTGTGTGGTAGTTCAACTGGAACAGAATAAGGATTTCTTCTAGATTAATGAAGAAACACAGAAAAAAATATAATTTTACATCAGAACATTTTAATGTTATAGGTACTACTTTGTGACAGATTTTGATGTAATGTCCCATAAAAAGGATGTGATTTCCCAGATGTTGTGTTATATGAAATAACGCTATAAAATTTGGTACTATATCCATACTTCAGGGGCTAAACTCGAGATGAAAGCGATCAATCAACGCCATACCTTCTAACGGGAGAAATTCATTGTCGTATATGGTACAGATTGCGAAGGCGACGAAAAAAACCCTTAACTCCTTTGTATGCTTAATAATGTTACGGGGAGGTATGAGGAGACCAGCGGATTAGGGGGGTACGAACGCTCTGGGTATCAACGTAGAGTACAATAACAATCCGGTTCATCAAACAGCTGAATCAATTCTGACATCCCCCGTCTTGTGTGGTGGCTTCTTTCTAAATCCATACTCTCGAGGGTTCTGTGCTCCTTGGAAGTCGACGTAATCAATTTATTTGAAAAATGAATCCGTTTTTGCCGTTAAAGAAAAAGGGGTTTTCTCAGACGCAACCGCGATAAATGAATGCAAAAAAAAAACATTTACATAAACAATTATTTTTTAATACGTTTTAAATCACATAGGCCTACGGGTCTATATGAATTGGTTATGTTTTTTATGATAATTTTTGTTTATGTTGCTTATTATGTTAACTTTGTTAAATAAATAATTGGAGGCATCTTTCACTAATTGTAAAATGTTTCCCTCGGCACGGGACACCCAGTGAGAGAAAATTATTTTCTATTAAAAAAAGAATACAAACGTTGTAAAAGTATAAATAAATATACATATAACTAACAACCCAACTGATTTTATTTTGATAATGCTCCAATAAAAATATAAAAAAATTTAATGAACAAAAGTAAAAATTGAAAGAATAGAACAAAATACTATATGAGAACGCATTTGTGGTATCTCGAAACATTAAAAAAATGTATAAAAAGATACACTTCTCAGTTGTAAAATGGTTTCAAAATATGAATAGACCCTTATTTAAGCATTTTAAGTACACTTCATCATTTTGATAAAAAAAGGGTCATAAAGAAGCATTTATCTTAGAGTCCATTGTACTTGGGCCAACGTGTACGAATATATAATGTAGTTCATTTCCATAAAGATAAAGAGGACGACACCATAACGGGCACTATTGGGGGTTGAAATGTATCCGAAGTATGGCGAGGGTAGTCGGGCACAATACAAACACTTGTCCGTAACAATAAGACCAAGAAGAGAACTGATCGCGTTTAGGGATTTCCCGAGGGATCAAATTATTAGCATTGCAGACAGTCTTAGTAATAATAAAGGGCGCAAAATTGACATCTAAAATACTATTTGAATACAATATTATACATATTGCATGAGCATATTTTTTTACTTTTCTTTATTTTTATTCATCTGTATGTTTGTTCTTTATATAGGTTGTTTAAAAAACAATACTTTTCTCTTACTAATCCATTTTAACAGTTACATATACATGAGCTTATTATGACTTTTATTGGTGTTAAGCCACAATAATTCACAGGAAAAAATAAAATAAATTAAAAGGAATAATCAAATATTTTACAATAACAATATGAATACAAAAAATAACAATTATCAAAAAAGCAGAATAGCAAATAAATATTTTATTAAAATAATTAGAAAAAAATAGTAGCAGAAAAAGTATATAAAAATATAATAGTATAAATTATGTGTATATATTGCGTGCTAACAAAAGTTTTGTCTTTTTTTTCCAAATTTAAAAATGAACATGAAAAGTAGAAAAAAAAGACAAAATTTATACGTCCAATCGAAAGAGTGCTAACATTTTGTAGAGCAGAAAATTTTCTCTCGAATGACGTATAACTTTTACCATTTAAAATAAAAAATTAGGTGCTAATTTATTAATTTGGAAAAAAACAGACAAAACTAAGGTTAACACCTAATACATATTGACGAACATAGTAACATTGTAAGTAAAAGGTTAATAAATAAAACAAGATATTAAATAGTAGGTACTCGTACATAATATTCTAGAAGGATTTTACATTTGGAAAAAATGGTTTTTAAAACAAACCAAAAACCCTTAATTAAGAGAAAAGACGAATAAAATATTGAAAACTTTTAAGTAGAAATAAATAATTAAAAAACTGAAAAAAAGGCAATAAGAAATTGTTGTCTTATTCATATCTTTCTATAGGACACAACGAAAACTAACAACGAATCATTTTTAGATTTTTAAAATCTTTACCAGCATTAGCTACATGTTAGATATTATGTTAAAATTATATGATCGGGGCGATTTAACAAAAAGGATTGTCACCGAGACTGTAGAGAAATGTATTGAATATACATAACAGTCCTCGACTTAACTCTCGAAGGGTAGAAAAAAAAATCTAAGTCGTATCGAGTAACTCCTTCGGTTCGCGGATTTTCAAACGCCACCATTTTATTGCGAGAAAGATATTTTAAAAGGGATCAGACAAAACGTATCAGGCATTGAAGCTTTCGCGTGATAGATTTGATAATAGTTCGAAAAGACAGCTAAGCCCTTTTATTTATACTACCACTGACGTAGCTAAAATGGGAAATTGGATACAACTTCTACTAGAGATGTTTCGCAATCGAATAGAAGAAACATTTCGATAGCAAATTTAGTTCGACTGACCGCATATTGGAACGCTTGAACGAGACTATTAAGGATTATAATATTTATTTTAAGGAAACCCCTTTAAATGAAATACAAATAATGAATATGAGTTGTCTTTAATGCGAAATCAAATAATGTTCCTAGAAAGGCTTAGTATTCTTACTAATTATCCTATATTAAAATTATGAAAAGGAAACTAAAAGATTGTCTATACTAAATCATATAGGATTTTGAGGAATCCTAGATAAAATTAATACAATTCCGCCCTTAAACTCTCAAGGCAGCCAACACTAGCCATAATTACTTTTCGTATAAAATATTTATGAAGCAACCAAAAGAGGCCATCTTCTCCGGTTTGGCTACCTTTCATAACTGAATTGTAAATATGGCTCTGGAAAAAGAGGTTTGAAAAGTTTCCGCAGAAAGGTCACAAAATTAAATATACGAGGAAAAGACGGAAATAAAGTGGGAAGTGTCAAAACAAATATCCCATTTTGAGAGTGAAATACTAGAAATTATAAATTCGCTTCAATTTAAAATGAATCGAAAATTAATTTTTAACCATCTTCCATCTAAGAATAATATGAAAAATGTATTAATACGAGGACATAATTCGAAATTTATACATATAAAAATAACGAGGTACACAAGTAGCGGCATTAGGCGGATAAAAAGGGTTGAAGGACGCTTGGCGGATTATTAAAACAATGAAAACCATTTCAAGTATTACAAAAAATGACCCATTTGCCGTTAAAGTTCAAGGGTTTTGGATGTAACAAAATACAGCGAATACCCGGGTAACATGAGGCGGGGGGAGGTGTGCAAACAGGGGTGACCCGCTTCCGCCATCCAATGCGGAACCCGACACTAAGTGATGAAACTAGATTTGTTTACCTCCGCGAAAGAAAAATACAGCCTACTTACCCTCCGTAGAGTCAACAAGACAAGCACCGGTAAACAAGGTACGGCCCGTAATGCGAAAGTTTCTATTTTGAGATCAAGTCAAAGATTTCTCCTTTTTCTTGAAAATCCTCTACCGAAAGAAGCGTCGGGTTTCCCATCTAGAGGGACTTCTCGTTTCGAAAGTATTGAAGATTAATGATATTCAATTTGGTATGAATTGTACTCGACTCCCTTGCGAGTTTGTTTTTGTTAAATGTTTTTGCTCAACGAAGGGTTTAATTTATGTCGACAAAAATAAATTACATTCAATGGTGAGTTATGGTTAAAGAAATCGATTTCTCTATAAAAACCAAACCATTTGTATAATGCTTTTTGATTATTTATATTTTGTGTACACGAAAAAGAAATTCGAAACATTTTTATGCGGAATGCGGGGTTCATTCTTCGCGAATAAAGTTCGATTTAATTAGATTTATTCAGCTTTTTGCAAGTCACACTTACCGACAAAATAGTGTAGAATGGAATTGTCAATATTATAAATCAATGTCATAAGTTCCAAAGAAAATTCATTTTCACGGCATTATATTTTTTTGACATCTAAACCTTCTTTTAGTCGAGTGTTAAGTGATTTTTTTATGGAAGCGATTTTTCCTTTCCACAGAAAAGAGTTTCCGTCAACATTTCCCATTTTGTGAAGAAACGCGCCACATTTAGGTTTAATGCATATTTCAAAATACATTACATTAATAGAATTTCAAGTGTAAGGGGATCAGGCCGGAAGGCGTAGTAGTAACTGGGCGGTAATAATTTGGTTTATTAAAATTCAAAGCGGCTAGCCCCAAGCTGACTTTTTTCCCGTCTCCACAACGAAAGGGAACAGAAAACCACTCGCAGAAAAAGAAAAGTAATAATTTAGGCATTAAAAACTTACCGATTGGGGATAAAAGTCTAATAAATTTATTTGTGAAAACTATCGTGAATAATAAATTTCAAATTTAGACTATTTGGGTGTATTCAAAACACACAATTTGATTTTTCGAGCGTCATGTTTATTCGTCCAAAAGGACTCTGTGGAGAAAAGGAAACTTTTTGATTCATTCCTTTTATCCAATTTGCATTCACTTGAACAGTCACTCAGTCACTCGAAGGGAGAATGTCTTCCTTGCCCTTGCCTACCCCGCGCCCTCAGCCCCGAAAGGAGGAATCGGGCCCTTCGTCAAAAGAAAAATGTTTTCGATAGTATTCTTAAGTAGGTTCGAGCACTTTCGGCTTTTGAAGTGGTATCGGGAGATTATAAAGTTTTATGGGTTAACTTGATTTAGGGGACTCTGTGAGTACTGGAATGGTTTTTAAACTTGAATCGTTTTATTCCGGGTTTAGTATTCAGGGCGTAGCTTGTAGCTTGAGATAGAAAAAAAATCGACGCACGTTTAAGATACCTACTTTGCACAAGATGGTTGTAATAAACGTATTAATCTCATTCAGACGTTTAATTATTAAACTTAAATACAGAATTGTTCGATACCGTTAACTTTAAGACCCAAGAAAACATGACTTACGATTTGGCTTCAATTTTTAATTGGTAAAAAATTAGCTAGGCAATCAAAAGTTCAAGAATAATAAAATTCAATTAAAACTAATTAACAGATAATTTCAAATTTACTGCTGCCATGGGCCAGGGTAACATGATCTTTCAACAGGGGGAAGATTCAAAAACCGCTTGATATATTCGAAACTCGAGCTGCCATTATTCTTATTTCTCAAATGAAAGTAACAGGACTATCAAGAGTCTAGGTTCGCGGAGAGGTAGTCAATTTTCAAACATCCCCCAATTAATTTGAAGGGCGTTTTCTCGACGCCTCTTAGTGTTTAATTAGGCGCGCAGAACATAGGAAAGGGTTGATTATTTTTCGGAGGCGATTCGAAGATTGAACTATTGTTCAGCGACAGGCCTCTATAATCGAATAGTATAAAAGTCTGACTTATGCTCGTCTACTGAAAGATTTGTGCAGAGGAAATACGTATTTCAACTGAAGTGATTCTGAAGTTTAATTGGAAAAAAAATATTTAATGTGAAATACTCGATGCTAATTTTCGCGAAATTCATTTATTATAAGTCATTTTGAATATTATTTCAAACAAAAACATAAAGATACTTGTACAAAAAAATAGTTGCATATAATAATACGCACCTATAAAAAAACTTCAAAGAGGAAACAATTAAGGTACCCTCGCTTGACAGAGAAGTGTTGTAGGTACTTTCGAGATAAAACCCGTCGATTTAGTTCGAGCCGTGAAGGAATTTCGTCCAGCATCAATTATAGGCGCTTTTTACTTGTTCGCGGGCCTTTGCTCCTAATTAAGGCAGGCGGTGAAATTCTCACATTCTCGTTCTAACACCATCCTTCGTAATGGCGTCCTACCATTGATCTGCGGGGAGGGGGAGGTCGGGGGAGCGTGTTAACGTGTAATAGATGGCGCTAGATAAATTGCGAAGAAGGGTAGAAACAATTGTTGAGAGAAGGGACCATTAAGTAACGCTGCGCGATTTAAGTCGGTTTGTACAAGAGAAGATATAGATGAACTAGATAGTACGTGTGCGGAAGAGATAGATAGATAGAGAAGCAATAGAATAGCGAAGAGAGTAAATAAAGCGTCAGCGTAATTTACGCAATCAAGAAAAGAAGTAGAGAAATACACTACAAGCATTTGATACTTAAAAATGAATAAATTTACGTCGAGGCGACGACGCAGACATGAGTAAATATCACCGCAAACAAAAAAGTAACTGTGCATTGAAAGTAAAATGTGGGCTGAAAATACCTTAACTAGAATGTTTTCTTATATATATGCAAGTCTTGAAAAGTTTGACGTTGCTGTTTGGCGCTGTCAAGGGATGAACGATGAAAAGCTGACGTAACTGTCGTTGCCACCAAAAATACAATTCCTCGCCCCGTATAGATAGCTCCTTCAGCCCTTAATAAGAATAATAATTCAGCATGACTGCCTTACAATTTGAATAGGCGCCGGGCAGCCCGATTCATTCAGGTTCAATGGAATCCCTAATGGAGCGTTGACGCTATTACCGTTACCGGGGCACAGTCGTACTGCCATCTATCGCCTGCCGCATTCATTTATTTCCTTCGTTCTAATTTAAACATTGTAAATCTTACTCTCTCCTTTCTTCTCGTCTCCTGGCGGACGCGGGCGCCGCCGAATATGGAATTATCATAATGTAATTAGGAGCGCCGCTTCTAGCAAAAGCGCTACCTTAAAAACAAATAGCACGACGAAAACCGTTTAAGAATATGAATGTTTATTTGATTTTGCAATAAAGATGGCGAAGGGATGAATGTTGAAATTTTAAAGCGATTCACAAAATCAGGCGCCATTTTCACGCCTTACAGGAGCGGAACGAGAATATTTTTTCCTGTTGATTGATGCGTTTCTGAAGGGGACGAGAAGCGACTATGCGCCGCAATCATCAGCATCAATATTATTTATAACATACTAATTCATATCAAAGTAATTATGTAAAAATTAACACCTCGCACTCAATTACATTTCGATTCAAAATACGAGTATGTTTTGAAGGAAAATTTATAATTCTACTTAGGCGAAGAATTAATTAGAATACGTTATGTCGGCACCTAGTTGGTGGCCTAATTTTGTGATGTACAAAGTTATGTGGGTGCACAGAATGAGAGCAAGTAAAACAGGGTACTTACGTTTTACACAAAGATTTATTCACGAAACTAAACTACTGAAGCTAACACATTGAAAGAAGGATTCTAATAACTATATTAGGCAAAATAAAATGAAGTTGGTAAATCTAAATTGGCGGTAATTTTGTGCCTCGAAGACGCGTGCGGTGAGGTCGGAATCCGGTAGTATTCTCGAAGCCGGTTTGGCCTGTTCGTACGCTCTACGTCGGCGTTCGGCAATGTTCGGCTCGTGCCGTCGTTGTCGACCCGCCACACAGCCCCCTTCCAAGTTTTGAAATCTGTTTTTCAAAACTGACGCTGTATCCCCCTCCTGCCGCTACGCGTTGTGTATGCCGGTTGTTCTGTTGGTGTTTCCGTTTCTGCTGGACTGGCTCGTTCTTCCGCTGTCTGGAACGCCGGCTTGCACCTGTCCAGCGAAACCTTTTTATGTTCGCCATCCACGTCCAGTGTTACCGTCTTTTCCGCCCTGGTGATGACCTTGTAGGGCCCCTTGTAGTTCGGCATCAGGGGTTTGTACACTCTGTCGTCCCTCAGAAACAAGTGTGTGGCTCTCTTTAGTTCCGGGTGGATGAAAACGTTACCTTTATTGTGGTGCTCGACTGGCCTTGGTTTGACGTTTTGCATGAACTTTACCAGTTGCCTAGTGTAGGAGTCCGGGTCAATGTAGTCGTTCGTCTGCTCCAGGATGTCTGCTGGTAACTTTAGTTTGCACCCATACAGCATCTCTGCTACTGAGTGCTCTGCATTCGTGCGCAGTGTGGCCCTCAGTCCGAGTAGTATGGTGCTGATCGATTTTGTCCACGGAACAGGGTGGTGAGCTTTAATGGCCGTCTTCAGCGTTCTATGAAATCGCTCGATCATGCCATTACTTTGTGGATGGTAAGGCGTCGTGTTGGAGTGTGCTATGCCTGATCTGGAACAAAACAAGTTAAAGTCCGTAGACATGAATTGCCTACCCTGATCAGTTATAATTTTCTCCGGTACGCCGTATCTCGCAATCCAGTTGTCCCAGATGGCTCTGATGATTGTGTGGGTCTGGATATCTGCGATAGGGATTACTTCCGCCCATCGAGTGTATCGGTCGATACATGTGAGGCAGTACCTCAGTCCCTCTGATGGTGGAAAAGGTCCGATGAGGTCGACATGGACCACGCAGAATTTCTGTCTCGGCATGTCGATCTTGATGATCGGTGTCCTCGTGTGTTTGTTGACTTTGCTCTTCTGACAGGGTATGCAGGCCTTCGTCCAAGCTGCGCAGTCTGCTTTCATATTTTTCCAGACGCCTCTTTGACTGATGGTCTTGGTCGTGGCGTCGGCTCCTGCATGGTTGAGGTTATGCACTTGGTTGAAGAAAGATCTCTGTAGCGTTTTTGGGATGTACGGTCGCATGTTGCCTTTGTTGAGATCGAAGACGATTTCTTGTCCCTGCATGTTGGTTTTGATCAGGTTCAGAGCAGTGTTCTTGTCGTCCAAGAGTGCGAGTAGTTCGTTGTCCTGCCTTTGTTCTTTATGGATCTTTTCGAACGATATGTTTGCCTCTTGTTCGATCATGTCGATTCTTGATAAGGTATCGGCGACGACGTTGTCTTCTCCTTTTATGTATTTGATGTCCGTGCTGAACTGTGAGATGTAGTCTAGATATCTGAGTTGTCTGGGGCTTTCTTTGTCGTGACTTTTCCTTCTAAACACGAATTGTAGTGGTTTATGGTCCGTGTATATACAGAATTCTCTGCCCTCCAGATAATGTTGAAAGTACCTTACAGTCTCAAAAATGGCTAGTAGTTCCCTGTCGTACGTACTATATGAACACTGAGCCTTGTTCAACTTTTTTGAGAAGAAACTTATCGGTTTGTAGTTGATGCCGTCTGTGGTTTGTTGTAGCACGCCTCCGATTGCGTAATCTGAGGCGTCTGTCCACACTGACATCTTGCTGCTTTCCTCTGGGTAGCTAAGCTTAGTGGCGTTGATCAGCGAGTTCTTGACCTCTTCGAAATCGTGTGTAGTGACTTCGTTCCACTCTACTTTTCTGTTGTCATTCTTTTTTGCTCCCTTGAGGTAATCGTGTAGTCGTATCAATTTGTGTGCTGCTCGTGGTATGAATCTTCGGTAGAAGTTTCCCATGGCCAAGAATCTTCTCAACTGCTTAATGGTTTCTGGCTTGTTGAGGTTCGTGATGGCTTCCACTTTTGTTGGCGAGGGTCCGATGCCTTCAGCCGAAATTTCATAACCAAGAAATAACAGTGTTTTCTTGGCAAACTCGCATTTAGATGGGTTTACCACCATTCCATGATCTTGAAGTCGCTGGAACAAAGCTTTTAAGTGTTCCACATGTGTTTCTTCGTCTGGTGAAGCGATCAATATATCGTCGATATATGCGTGTACTCCTTCTAGACCTCTTGTGACTTCGTTGATGTGCCGTTGGAATGTTTGTGCAGCGCATGATAGTCCGAATGGCATTCTTACAAATTCAAATAACCCGAATGGTGTGGTTATAGCTGTCTTTTTAATGTCAGTTTCATTAATTGGAATTTGGTGATATGCTCGTTGTAAGTCAATTTTGGAAAAAATTTTACAGTTAAATAAGTCATTGCATATATCGTGGATATGTGGCAAGGAATAACGATCAGGTACCGTCTGTGCGTTTAAGCTACGGTAATCGCCACAAGGGCGATAAGTACCATCGCTCTTCTTCACCATATGCAATGGAGAGGCCCACTCACTCTTGGAGGGTCTACAAATACCTTGAGCCACCATGTGATCGAACTCTTGCTTCGCCTGCCTCAGTAGTTCTGGGGACAGCCGACGAGTCTTACACATAACGGGTTTGCCACGGGTATCTATATGGTGGATTGTGTTGTGTTTATCCAGCCCTGCGTATGGTTTATTGATATCTACTAGTTGTGGATACTTCAATATGAGTGAGTGGTAAATGTTGGTTTTGTCTGTTAATGATATGGAACATGTTATGTTGTTGTTTGTGGAGATGTCAAATGCTCTGACTATCTTGCCGTTTGTATTGTCTACTAACCGTTTGTTCCTAACATCTACTAACAGGTGGAAGTTGTGGAGAAAATCTGCTCCTATAATAGGGCGTGTCGTATCCGCTATTATAAACTTCCATGTAAACATTTGTTTACATCCCAGATTCAGTGTTACCGTGGTAACTCCGAAATTCTGGATCGTAGTCCCGTTCGCTGCATAGAGAATTAGCTTAGACTTTTCTCCATGGCGTTTGTGTAAAGATCTAGGAATTAATGATATTTCCGATCCGGAGTCAACGAGGTATGACACACCGGTATCACGATCTTTAACAAAGAGACGTGTTGTGTTGGTTGAATCAGCCGCCTCCGCTATGATTCGACCATCTAGTTTTTTGAAGCTAGATGCGGTTTAAATTCACATGGTGTGACGCATTTCTTAGCTTGATCGCCAAATTTTGTGTGGAAGTAACAAAGAATAGTTTTCTTGTTATTTCCGTTGGCCCTATAGCTTGTTTTGTTGAAATTGTTGTTGTATTTGTTGTTATTGAAATTGTTACTGCTGTTACTTGTTGTGTGTTTGAATCTATTGTTATTGTTGTTGTGACTATGCTGTTTGTTGATTGTGTGAAATAAACTCTCTACCTTATGGGTTAGAGCTTGTACGGACTGTTCTAAACTACAAATGTTATTTTTATTGTTGGTACCTACTACCGCTACATTATCCTGTGTGTACACCTGTATTAGGCGATCTGCTATCGTCGCTTGCCTATCCCAGTCATCTTCGCTTATGGCTAAATGCGCTTGGATCGTCTTGGGCAGTTGTTGTATCCACAAGTATTGCAACGTCGTTTCGTCTATTTGTAAACCTATTGCTAGCGTCCGCATCTCTCTAAGTAGGCTGGATGGGTTTCGATCCCCAAGCTGTAAGGAAGAAAACAGTTTTTCTCTCCTTCTGTCCTGTGGACAGCCCATGCGTTGGATTATAGCTTCCTTCAGCCTCGTATATTTTGCTCGGTTCGGTTCCATGAGTAAAATATCTGAAACTTGTTCTATGTGCGCTTGTTCAAGTTTTGACACTAAGTGACTATAACGTGCGTCTTCTGAAACTATGTTTGCCAACTCGAATTGTGCTTCTATCTGTTTAAACCAAAGTTCGATGTTGTTCACCCATAGCTGTGGTAGTTTAACGCTAATCCTATCCGTGTGGAACATGTTGTTTGCTGTGTTGATATTTGTCAAGTCAGTGTTGTCCTTGTTAGCCATTGTTTACAGTTTAAAAATATTCGTTTTTAAAAAAAAATTCAGAAAAATGTATGTAATAATGATTACAGTATAAGTTAAAATATTGAAATAAAAGTATTCAATAATGAGTGTAGTTGTATTAAAAAGTTAAGTTTAAATTATTAGATTTAAATTTAAATTTAAATTTAAATTTCAAACAAAAATATTTATTTTTTAAATGTCAGAGTCACTATTTGTTATGTATGTACTGTGCAAGTTATAGAAAAGAAAATTAAAAACAGAAAATTTAAATAATTATTTTACCATACGGCGGAACACATTTTCCAACTATTAGGTATTTGTATTCTCCAAGCCTGAGTGGTCCCCTCAATATTAATATTCCTTTTGATTGTCCGTTGTACAATATATCAAGTTTAAAAATGTTTATGGTAAAACTTCAAATCTGTAACACATAATAACATGCATAGCCTAGGTTAAAAATATAAACATATATAGTACAGTCACACGATATAATGTATATAGAAAAAAAGTATGGATACTAATGTCCACGTACTAAGTTAAACATTCGTCGGCTTAGCCGCCCGAATATCTGTTTGTTTGATAGTTTCAAGTTGTTTACAAAAATAAAATTTTACAAATTGCAAGTATTGTGAACGACTGCGCCAGCTGAAAAATATTTCCGATAGATTTCGCTGGTAAAAAAAAAAACTTACTCCCGCAGTGCGTTCACAAGGAGAAAACTTTCGGATGCCTACGTCACGCTTGTCTCGCCATATAATATTTGTCAAAAATAATTATGTTCCGGTACCCTGTAAGTACCTCTACTCAATCTGGCACCCTATGTAAATGTTCGTGTGAATTGTTTGTGTGTTCGACTCAAGAAAAATAAAAAAAAATAAAATTTATATGTGATGTAGGAATGTATTACTCGGCGTGCGATTTTTGGTGAGCGAGTCGCTCGAACGTATTATATTATGTTTGTTTATAATAATTTTAGTTAAATTATGAATCACCTGTTTGAATTAATCCCGGCCGAGTAATATTGTTAAGAAATTAATCACAGTTTAATCAATTCACTAGTTACATTAATTACATTTACATTAGTTACATTTACATTGAAGATTGTTACCGACAGAAAAATTCACTCGATTCGCTCGGTCTTTGAAAAATCTAATTCTATTATATATTATAATTATTATAATATAATTCTATTATACTAAATTAATTAACCTTACAATAAGTTAACCTTGAAATAGATTAACCTTGATTAATTACAAATAAATTAAAAGTGCAATCAAATTAAAAATGAAATTTTAAATTTTTCATGTACCGACCGAAAAAAAGTAATTGTTGTACAATTTTGTCAAGCGAAGATATTTCTGTCTGAAATTTTGCGCAATTTTTATGGAATTTGAATGGGGTCACCGTGATTGATTGTTTAATGTTGTGTTTTCGTGTTCAAACGTCGGGGTATACCACTTTTATGTCGGCACCTAGTTGGTGGCCTAATTTTGTGATGTACAAAGTTATGTGGGTGCACAGAATGAGAGCAAGTAAAACAGGGTACTTACGTTTTACACAAAGATTTATTCACGAAACTAAACTACTGAAGCTAACACATTGAAAGAAGGATTCTAATAACTATATTAGGCAAAATAAAATGAAGTTGGTAAATCTAAATTGGCGGTAATTTTGTGCCTCGAAGACGCGTGCGGTGAGGTCGGAATCCGGTAGTATTCTCGAAGCCGGTTTGGCCTGTTCGTACGCTCTACGTCGGCGTTCGGCAATGTTCGGCTCGTGCCGTCGTTGTCGACCCGCCACAACGTTTTACTTAAGTAAAATAACAAAGGAATACGAGTTACTAAATCATTTACGGAATCCTGAGCGCCTTTGTGAATGGAAAATCTGAGGAATTAGTGATGCTCATCACTCCCTCATTGTATGGTGTGAATATTCACTAGGAGAAGTTCTGTTCCAAGTGGCGGAATGTTAATTTTTAATGGAGAAATGTCGTCGTTTTAGTAATGTAAATACCAACCTCCACACTTGTTCACCTGGTACTTTGATAAGGCTTTAAAATAAATATTGAGAAGGTGTTAGATATTTTTTTAATGTATTGTTTATTGACTACGTCCATAATTTGGTAGGTGAAATGCACGATCACTAACTGAGTAACCGATGCTTAACAGTATGATCCTTGAACCTACAATAATAGATGTGGTAGATAGAACATTACGATCAAGAAGTCAACATCTGTATTGATTCAAACCGAAACGCCCACTATCCAGGGAACAAATACAATTAATTATTCAGATCCTTCCTCCACTGCTAGAATCCTTGGAGAATTAGGCGAGTAATTTACAATAACACTATAAAATCTGAGCAACGTAGTGTTAGTAGTTATTTAATATATTTCAATTTAGCATTATGATTAAAAAAAATAATTTAAATTAATTAAACAAACTAAACAATTGAATATAACTGAACGCTTTCCACTAGAATCCTTAAAATTTATTCATTAATTAGTCACTGATGTAACTGTAGACGAAGAACTAAAACCTGAAAAAAAATTAGTAAACATGGACACAATACGAGAATATCAGAACAATATCATACACAACATTCTAAAATCAGACAAGGACAGTCAAGATCAGGGACTGAAATTATACAATAAACTACCAGACAAAACTAAACAAAAGACTCAGACAACCTTTACAACTACTACAACTACTACAACTAATACCATCACACCATTTTCCCGTAGGGGTAAGTAGAGAGAATGGACCACCACACACATCTATCCTGGCATACATTCCTAGTTTCTTCCACATTCATTCATCTTGTCATACATGCCCTTCGGTTCTGTCTGCTTTTGACATGACCAGACTTAAGATTTTGGTTTATCTGATTATACCACTTCTTTCTTGGTTGTCCTCGTCTCATGTTACCGTTTATTTTCGCCAGATATACTTGTTTTACCATTCTTTCGTCGTCCATTCGTTCTACATGACAAAACCATCTCAGAGACCCTTTTTTGATCTTATCAATGATACTTGACTCAGATTAAAACTCTCGCCTGATTTCATCATCCGCAACCCTGTCACACTTTGATTTCTCACACATTCGTCGAAGAGATTGCATTTCAACCGCGTTCATCCGGCTTTCATCTTTCCTCTGTCAGTTCCATGTTTCACTTCCATACATAATTGTTGGAACTAAAACTCCGTTGTGCACTGCCAGTTTAGCTTCCATTGAAAATTATTTTGTTAAATGAATGTTATCCATAAAAGTTTATAAAAAATAAATTTCAAACATAAAAAAATAATTTTTAGTCGATTTAGAAGAAATTTTAACAAATGAATCACGGTAAAAAATTTAATTGCTGACACTGTATTACCATGTTAATTTCTTAATATTTTTATTTAGATGAAATCGTTAAATAAAACAGTATACGCTTCATGTTCTAGAAAATATAAGTAGGTACATTTGCAGAAATTATAAAAAATTGTGATTTTGAAAGTTGACATAAAATTTAGGTAAAGATACATCGGTCATCTGATTAGAATACACAATAATCTAAGTAAAAATATTTTGAGTTTTTCCAAATGTTTGAACACAAAAGACTGAAATTCAATTAATATTAACAAATTACAACAGAGACAACATATTATCAATCTTTGTTATAATTTGTTAATAATCTAAATTGTATTGGATGCACAAAATGAGGAAGACCAAAAAAGGCATGACATCACCAAATCCAACAAATAATAAAGGATATGTCGGAATTTTTTAAAGTCCAAAATTTTTAATTGTACAAAGTTAATATCTCGTTTTGCTACTAATATTGTTACACAATAATCATTTCTAAAAGTATTAATTTAAACAGTAAAGAGGCGATTGTTTTTGAAAACAAAAAACTTTTATTTTTATAAAATAATAATGATAAGCTCTTTGTTTTATGTTACAGTTTTTTCATGCAACCCGTTTAGTTGATTTTAATGAGAACTTACGAACTTTAATGTACAAAATATGTTTGTAAAGTAAAACAACCAATTTCGAAAAAACCGCTATAATTTTCTCACTTAACTTTTCTCGGTGCAACCGGCCTTTAGACGTGTGGAGTACTCGATAAAACAATTGAGTGCTAAAAATACGGTTGATTGATTTGGAAATGTACAATCAGATATCAGATAGATTGTTTGAAAATGATGTCGATAAAATAAATATTTATTTTTTTTAGTAAAAAGTAACAAACTGTAATGATAGCATATCTAATATATCGCGTATGAAATGCGATAGCATTTTCACTGCAGAAAGGGGCAGTCTAACTGCAAAGGTTCCTGTATTTCTGTGTAACATGAATATTCCCAGTCCGTTTATTATCTATATGGCCGGGTGAATGTTGTTCCCCGTGTCGCAACAGCCATTACACGGAGAAGATGGCGCGACAACGCCCGATTGTTGCAACTGTCGGTTAGGGATGCAGTGACGCCATTTTGTAGTGTGCCATGAGCGGCCCTGGTGATAAGAAGCACCGCCGTGTCTCGTAACAACACGTATTAACTTGACTTTCTGTAAGTCGGCTTCATAAGCAACGATTCAATTAAAATTAATGGAATTATTCAATTAAGGAGCGTACGGCTGCATTGTGAACAATGACGATTGTCCCCTCTGCCGAGATCTGTATTTAACCGCTTCGATTCTCTTAATTTATCGGGAATATCTCTTTGCATCTCTTGTAATGCTAAATGCGCGTTTTATATTAACTTATCATCAGGAAAATGAAAAACAAAATGCACAGTACTCATACTGAATAAGCGGAAACCGTTGAAATAATGTCATTGAATTCGTATTATGAACGCTTGTATTATGTATTTATAATTTAAAATCTATGGTCGTAGCGATGCCATATAGTCTATAAATTTGATTTAAGATTATGCATTTTAATACACCCCATGAAATTAAATAGTCCCTGCTAATATTTTTCAAAGAAAAAAGTTTTTATTTTATTTCTAGAAATGACAAAAATGCGTGTCGAAATTCCAATGCAATTCCAGTAGGAATTGAATAATCTAATGCCAAAAAGATTGTTTTTTTTTTATAAATTCATAAAGGGTACAAAATAAACAAAAATTTTAAAATCTAACGGAAATATTATTTAAAAAGTCGGAATATAATAACGTTGATTATCCAATAAATGTTTAATAGTATTTTTATTTACGCGCATACATAAAAAAAAAACCGCAAGTAGTACAGCAACACCTGAACGTTCTAATTAACTTATAAAATAAAATTAATAAGTATATTACAAGGTAATATCGTGTTAAACTAGCTTCGAGAATCCATTAATATTACTTAAAAACTTATCTACAAAGAAGCTTCAATTAAATGTTATAAATTGCACTCCCAGCTTTCCCGTTGAAATTGATCACCTTTCAAAAAATAATGAATGAAGTAAATCAATAAACTTTTAGATTAAAAAACGAAAAACTTATTTAGCAGAAAGTGTACTTTCTGGTTTTATTGGCATTTTTATTTTAATGGCTAACATTTAAAGGGTACGCCGCTAAAACAGGCGCATTGAAATTTTGGAAATTTTCGAGATATTGATGTCATTTTTTTCTGATGGGATGAGTAAAATGGTGTTCCTCGTCTCATAAATTTAAGGAATTAAATATGGGATCAAAAAACCTGTCTAAATGCGACGTTTGCGGCAACGAGCTCGTTTTTGTCATTTAAAGAAAGGATTTTTTTTTAAAAATATAAAACGAATGTTTGTTTTCCCCTTTTTTGTAATTGTGTTATAATTTACATAACACAGATTTAAGGCCTATTTTGTTAACTACACGAACCCGGTGTACCACAAATAAGGTTTTTATTTTTTCATTTTCCTTTCTGTAAATTCGTTATTTGTTAACGAGCCCGTTCTTGCCGTGTACCGTGTACTCTTCATTTGTTTTATGATACGAATAAAAAAAATACTTACGCATATATCTTTCTCTTGGCACATTGAACCCCAAACTTGAAAGTTGGATTGAAGAAGCTCGCAATTTTCCCAACACTGAAAAAGAGACAAAACATATTAGAATTATTAAAAAAAAAAAAAAAAACAGAAATAAAGTTTTCATTAAAAATTACATTTTGAGAGCAGGAGAGTAAGAAGATTGAGGAGATATTACGGCAGATATGCATATAAAAGAAGTGAAAAATAAGGTGATGCCGGGTGATTTCACATCCATTATCATTGTGGTAACAAAACAGAAGTGGCTACGGTGCTGATAAGTGGAGCCTTTGAAAAACACGAATGAATATCCTATAATTTCAAGTTAATACTTAGGAGATGAGGAGTTGTTAGGAGGTAAGCTGGTGTTCTCTGGCAAATATAATTACCGTCTAACGGGAACTGAAGCAAGTATCCGAAGAGCGAGTGATTGAGATTGAATTACGCAGTACGGGGCACGGGCGAGCCGCTAACTACTTCTTGTTCACGGGGAGGGTATACTGAATACTCGTGAAATAAAATGCAAACAAAATAGTAAGAAGCGGAGAGCATGTTTGAACTGGATATATCAGATAGTACCTATTCAATATTTTACCAGAAACAGGAACTCATAAAGAATAAGAATATAAGTAATATGTGACGTCCTATGATTGTGGGGAAAGTAAAGGTGAAATTTTGAGTTCAGAAATTCCGTTTTAAATTACCACTTGTATTATTAAAACCAATTTATAATTAATTGTTTTGTGAAACGATGATAATGAGTGTATATTGAAATCATTTTATGTTAATAAATGCAAAACTGGTGAAATAAGACTTATGTTTGAGTTAAGCCACATCATCCTTTTTTAAGCTGAGAAAACCTCGAGGTTTTATCTAAAGATATGAGGTCTGTAGAGCTGTAGGGATGCAGGGCTGAAGACATAAAAAGGGTCGCACAAGATAGACCGGAGTGGCAAAGGAGATGCAGAGCTTTGCTGCAAACCAAACCATTTTAAAGGATTGAAGCCAAAGAGAGAGATACTTTTGGTCCAGATATAGAAAAATAAGAAACAAAAGCTAAGCACACGATTAACAAGTAAACAATACAAGTTAAAAATACTGTTATTAAAATAACGGCAGTTCCGAAATAAAAAAAAAGATTTAAAAAACCTATGACCATGGATGTGTAAATAAATCCATATAAAACTCAATTTAATGCAAGAAAACATGAAAAAAAACGTCAATATGAACAAATAACAGGTGTTTTACAGTAAACATAAATAGTATAATATATTCCAGAAGAAAAAAGCCGAATCTCAGGATACAGAGACATCAACTCATCGGTATGCGATAAATCTTCAATATTAATAAATTGTAATTCATGAAGATAAATATTTTGATTCCACATCTAATTATTTACGGGCAGATTGAAAATGTTAATTAACGCTTTTTCTTAATAACTATGCCGCTGATTTCGATTCGCTGAATAAGTAAATCAAGTTGGTATTATTAATAACACGCTATCCCAGGAGGGAAAAATCCAAGTGTTTATGGAACACAACACTAGTGATAATAAATATCTCGGCGCGAGGTGGAAATTAATAACAAATGGGAAGAAATAAAATATGGCAGAGGAACATTGAGGTTGGTTAATATAATTGCAGAACATGCTAGATAAACGCACACGTAATCATTGTTACAGTGACCCAACAACGATAGGGTTGGGCTTAGATTATGGCTGAAGGAAAACGTAACTTACATAAAACAAGCAAATAAGTAACGCCTTATGAAAAGAACTCACATCTCAACTGTAAAAGTGTAGAAGAAAACCATTACGAACAGCACATTATTTATTTATTTTATTGGGTAAACAAATAGTATGTACAAATATATTTCAATATATTTGTATATTAATGTAGGACACCCATACATACACCGACAAAATTGTTTACACTTAAGACAATAATTCAAATTAGGTTAAATATAACAAACGAAAAAGATAGGAAATGAAAAAGATATATATTTGAATAAAATTGATTAAATATCTGTTTCTCTCAATATTTCTATGACTTCTGACTTAAATTAACATTCATTGTTATGAAAAATATCAGCCTCGGTAAGTCTATAATTATATTGCTCGCATATTCTTGGTATTGTAGATTATTTTAAATAGTTCGTTGACGAGTTGTCTGTGTAAAACGGAAGATTTTGTCTTGCCGGTCAAGATGGCACACGGAATGGAAGTATTTCAAGTAGATTGGCGGAATCTGTTTGTATTTTTATTATTTATTTAGTATACTTCATTTTTTTTAAAGATAAAAGTAAAACTTGAGTTCTAATTACTTACTCAAATTATTTAATTTTTAGAACGTTTCCTAAAAGTCGTAAATAACTTGTGCTCGAAAAACGGAAATCAAGTTGTGGTAGAGTGGTATTTGAACCTCGGACCTTGGGCCCGTGAGTCCACAATACTACCACGGGACCACAACCCACCAACCCGGTAATAATTTATATTGCATTAATGGTTTATTGTAAAATAAAATTTAGGTTTTGACATCTAATATAATAATCCAATATTTATTTGTCCCGTGTCTTGAAAACAATTTACTACAAATGTTTAGATACTATTGCATCATTATAAGTTATGACACAAATCACTAATATTTCACTAGCTTTGATTAACTAAAAAAAATGACTTAAATATACCTCCATTATCCATCCACTAAGAGCTATCGGAAAAAACATATTGATTCAAAAAATAAAAAAAAGTCGTAACGAAAGGTTAGAAAAATCTATTGATTCCCCGAATAAAATAAACTCACAGCCGAACTTTAATTTCAAAGTTTCGATGACAAACATGAAAATATGTTGTAACTGCCATATTAGTGTGCAGCTATAAAGGGGTGATGATGCGTTCGAGAGCAGATACCTAAGTGACTATAAATATTTATAATGAAATGGCAGGTTTCCTATGAGAAATATATATCTTCGCGTGGTACCTATGGACGTGTTGGGGGTTGAGCCAAGATTCTACGATGAGAATCTTCTTATTTAACATTATGTATTTGCCAATGTTTTCAATTTGAAATTCCACCGACGACATCGGAGAGAGAAACTCGATTTGTTCCCGCAATTAATAACATTAACCGGTTCGTAAATAACGCGTTAAGTATTTCCCTAAGTGTGCAATTAAAATAATCATAATTTAACAAGAAAGGTATTATCAATTCCAACGTTATTCCAGTGGTTATGGACAATAAATTGGTTAAACAAATAAATCGCTCGAATCACAGATTATACCAAACGAAAAATGGATGCAATAAATATGTCTACCTATGATAATTGCGATAAAACTCATAAATTCGGTACGAGACAAAACCTACAATTATTATCATACGAAATTCATTACTATTGTGAAATCCCATTCCGTGATTTCGTACTTTGAAATGTAAAGCTCACAGCAGCAATTAAAACAGTATTTACGAAACAATATAACAGATTTTTTATGACGATTTCGCATTCATAAACCACGCTGAAATTTTAATACGAGATGATGCACAATCATCTTAAATTGTACGCGTGCGAAATACCAGGGAAACATAATGCAGCGGAAAGTAAAAATAATAAACGGTTCGTGAGATGCAATTTGTTCAGCGTTCCTCATCCCGCGATCTTCGTGAAAGCCTGGAATTAGCTATAACAAGTACCTACCGAGGGTGGTAGGAGGCTAGCGGAGGTAATATCATACTGCGGTGAGTTATTTGTTTGAGCTGAGAGATTTTATGCACTCCTGATCAGATAACCGCCGTGGGAGGTGCGTAGATCGAACAGGAATTGAGATCTTCTATCGCGCACCGGAGAAATTAAAATGTTAAACGCCTTAAAATAAATATTGTCTGAACGATTTTAATCAATTGTTATATAAGAGAGTGCGTTTACTAAATTTAAGTGATTTGAATGTACGAAGACAAACATAGCTAAAAAACAAACAGTTGAATTCCTAATAAAAATAACTGTACGTATGTTTAATATCAGAGGTAAGAATACGAAAAAAATATTGATGTTGTAATTAATCGGGAAAACATGATTTTGAATAGCGTTTGGATACATAATGAAAATCGCGTAAAAACAATCGATTCGCTTCCACCAGAAGGAACGTATACAATATTGAATGCAACGTATAGGTATACATCATTAACTGTTCCAATTATAAATAATATAATAGATTGGGATGAAGTCATACATAGATCGAATTGGCGGTGAGCGCGTAGGAACAAAGGCGGGAGATTTTCATCTCATTATATAACCTGAATAATAGACCTGTCCGTATTAATAAATTATTATTAATCTAAAGCCAATTCAGGGACAAAAATGTCAACCGGGACACTAATCACCATGACACAGATCAAAAAGACACGAACGACATCTTACCAAACTAAAAAAACACGTTTTAGGGATTAGAAACGATTTTAGGTGGATTGAAATGGCGTAATTATTATCTGAAATCTTAATTGAATATGCTAAATAATCTGAATTGTGAAGAAATCTGAATTTCGAAATAATAACAGCATTACAAATTAATATAAAGTAATTTTAAGATTTAAGTTCATCTACTGATACTGAATACTGATGTGTCAAGATTTGAATATGCTGCTTGATTTCACATTATGAAGGATGCTCGGAGTGATATGTCGTGTGTGTACTTAGCAGGATAAAAATTCTCAGAAAGATGTCTCCTCTAATACCTCAAGTTATTTTCATATCTCTATTTTCAATCTGTCACCCGTCAAGTAGTTATTTGTTATTATTAGTTATTATTAATGCATCTTTGGAGATGGGATATAGCTTAGGCCTGAATGTATTAGTGAACAATACATTTGATATGCATACCTATATACAATACGTACACTAAAAAAAGTACCTACATCATTATTATTTAATATGTTTAATAAGTTTCAAAAATTTCACAAAAGAAATACATAACAAGGCGAAAGTACACATGAAGAAAACGTAACGAATATCACATAAGAAAGAGGAAACCTCTTGCGCTTGATACAGTTAATGAAAATATTCTAAAATGTGTAATTGCATTAAAATATTACAACAGAGAAAGAAAAAAATAAGAAAAGAGAATATTAAAGAAGTCTCTAGGGCTTTTCAATTGTCATTGGCCACTTTACACACTGTTTAACTTTCACCATTTTGTCTTTATTCGAACATACATATTCGTTCAATTCAAGAGCTGAAATCGTTGTTGATGTGGGTGAGATTCATCGGACTGAATTATTTTACCTACTTAGGAATCGCCCAAAAACATTTTCAATTTTCATTCTTCTTCTTAGACCAGTTGGTACAATATACAATATTTTGAATTTGTCCAAATGTTTCGACACAGACTAGATTTCACCCAATACGGAGTGAGTTATAGAGATTGTCATATTACAATAGAGATGAAGAACATTTTAAAGAAGAGAATATAAACGTCATGGCATTTACGGGGCTTATAAATATTTTTAAATATTTTTTGCACCACAACAGGCCAGGAGGCCCAATTACTACAAGGCTTAAGAAAAATAACATTTATTTTTTGTTTTCTCACCGGGAATCGAACCCGGAACCTTCCATGTGTCTTAACCACTACACCACGGAGGCCACCATGACCTGTCACTGGCTGGTTTAAGGTAAAATCGTCTATTTGCTGTTGCATGTAACAGTATTTTTCTTATCTGAGCAAAAAGTATTTTTACTTTTTCCTTATTATAAATTTACGATCAGAAGATTTTTTTACTGTTACATATGACAGAACAAAAGTAAGGTAGAACTGACGATTGACAACATGTCAAACCAAGTGTCAAAGTCAAAGAATGTCAATCTTACTCGAAGAACAAGCGATGCAGTTTATCAGGAGAGTAATGCATTTGTGATGATCTCTTTAGGAAAACTATAATACAAGGTAGCTGTGTTTCAAGCATATGAATTTAAAAATCTCATGACGTATTTTTAAAAAAATACTTATTTCACTGTTTTATAATTGATTCATTATTATTATTTAAATCACACATTGAGTCTTTCATAAAGTAAGAAGTATAAAAGGACAATTTTAAAAAATAAGAGCGATTATAGATTTCATACATATATATGTCTATAAATATGTATACTTATGAAAGATATAGGATAGGGGAAAAAAAAAAAATTAATAAAAAAATATATAATAAAAAATAATAATAAAATGGAGGAGACATAATAAAGTGTTGAATTTAAGTTGATTAACGATGTTCTGAGTTTGCCCAAATTTGCGTAGATTCAACCCCCTAGGGAGCTGTTAATAATAACATATCACAACAGAAATTAACATTTTAGAGAAGAAAATATTGAAGTCTAGGCATCAACAGGGCTTATGATCTGTCATTGGCTGGTTTAAGTGGCCACTTTACACACTGTGAAATATTCATCATTCAGCCTTCTGTAAATGCCTAAAATTCTACATTCCCTTCTCTAAAACGTTCTTCATCTGTGTTGTAATGGGACCCCTTACGGCAAAAAAATAATTCTTTAACCTCAAACTTCATACGATTCTACAATAAGGTATCTCTTGAAATTCGGGCTTTGCCAAAAAAAAAGATTTGGTCAAGCACAGGCTTTTTGGAAAGAGCTACTGCAGAGTTGAAGAATATTTGCAGGACATTGTCAAATAAATAAAAAGCAAAATTTTAAATAAGTTTAATTGAAAAATCACTGAAACGTAAAATAGGAATATGACATTTCAACAAAGGTAATACTACGAGAAGGTTCCCACATGAGCGTGAACGAGTCGAGTCAGTAGTAAATTGAAGTTGGCCAAGTTTGGGCCAACTATGAATACGAACCATCGTAAACAATTTAGTTTGCGCATGTGTACGACCGCGTCTAATTAAACCATTAATCTAAAATGATAAATGACTTTGCACGGTTCAGGTATCGGCTACGATAACTTTGGCATTATCAAAAATATCATATGCGTATTCATTAAGAGGGAAGTCTCAATTTATTATGCGCTTAAATTTACCAACATTAAAAATCACTAAAGAAGTCATATTTTGTAAATTATGTATGATAGGTAGCGACGGACCGAAGTTTCGGCTTCTACCTAAAATCGGCAGAAACTTTGGCTCAGTCCAAACCTGCGGTCGGGTTGTATAGTAAAGTACAACATGTTATGTATAATTACAACATTGTTTCTTTTGTTGCATATATCTGTGAAGGTACATCCGTATCAAGATAGATGAAAGTTGTATCTGTAAGGTGTGGTAACAGCAGGGTATCGCACCCGCAGGCAGCACCGCAAGAAGCGACATCAATGCGATCCATGGTCACTCACTCAAATATTTTTATATTCACCCGAATGACAGCGGACCACCCCGCTATCACCGCTCACTATACTTCCTACTTGTACATAAACATTACCTATAGGTTTAAATTAAGGAATGGCGACTATTTTCCATGCGATGATATATCTTCACAGACTATCGAACATCTGTTATTTCAGTGCCCATTTTTCAGTTTACGCCATAATCTTGAAGCAGAATGCAGGAAAGATGGAATATTCTTAACAGATATTCACACTGTCGTTAAAAGAAGTTATCACGCGCCGTCGTTCTTGGACTTTGTAACAATGGTGATTGGACTCATAAAGGTAATAACCCAAAATCAGTGATCAAACATCCCATTTCCAAGACAAACAAAAACGATTTTTTTCCGAGGATCTTAGCCTTGTACATGACACGTAAGGCTACTAAATACAGGTGTCCAAATATATTTATAAAAAAAATAAAAGTACATAAACATAAATACCTGCACTATACCTCCCACAAGTACAAAAATTATCTTTCATATGTATATTTTTGCAATTCCTTTATAGTTTATTAGTTAATGTTCCGATGGCGTACATTGAAGAACTGTTACATATAAATTATATCCATGACATAAAAACGAACCGTTAAATTTATGCCTGTTATTTCATTGTGTATTTCATTTAACACTTTTTGTTTAGACCTTTATTGAGCTGATTTCTAGACATATTTTATTTTGTATTTGGCCTACTAGAGAATTCTAATAATGTCATATCGCGTACACATATTGATATTTTTTTATATACGATACGAACATGTTTTTTGTACTTGTATTTAGTTATGATACTGTAAGATGTATTTTTGTCGAATTATAATCTAGACTGTTGTGTAATAAATAACACACAATATGTATGTAACAAATATGATCGTTTGAGAAAAATATTTTTAATGATGACATTATTTTCTTTGAACAACGCGATTCGTATTTAAGCAGCTTTATAACAAAGAAAGCTCTATAATAACAACATATTTTGCTATAACAGTCCTAAATGATATGATTATTGTATAAAATTGTGGTAAATAGATTATTAAATAGTATAAATATGTAAATTTGTTGCATTACAGGGAATATGCTTTTGAGAAGGGAATATGGAAGTCTAGGCATTTACAGGGCTTATGACCAGTCACTGGCTGGTTAAAGTGGCCACCTTACATACTTGCCACTTTCCCTATAGGAAATGGGTAGTAGCACGGTAAACATAAACCAGTATAGAAAGGGTGTGTGTGTGTGTGTGTGTGTGTGTGTGTGTGTGTGTGTGTGTGTGTGTGTGTGTGTGTGTGTGTGTGTGTGTGTGTGTGTGTGTGTGTGTGTGTGTGTGTGTGTGTGTGTGTGTGTGTGTGTGTGTGTGTGTATGTGTGTGTGATACTAAATATTAATTTAGTATAGTAAAAGTAGAGTTCACAAGTATTTGTAAACATTTGAAAATTAAACACTGTAAGAATATGGAGAAGGGTACCTAAACGAACAAAAAACAGGTAAAATATCAATTTTAAAACGGACGGCGAAAGACTGGCTGAAAATATTTACAATGCGAATCTTGATGGATGCAGAAAAGGAGAAAAACAGAGAAAGACATAGCATGACCAAATCCAACAAATACTTGATATGTGAAAAGTTGGAATAATCGGTGAACATGCTTGAGATGATGTATGAATGTAGAGGAAGCGAGGTTTGTATAAAAAAGAATTATAAAAACATAGTGATATGGCGTGCTATAATCTCTGCCTATCCCAACTTGATACGGCGTAACGGATCGTTTATTGTGGAAATACATGGCAAAGGTCAAAGACTCGCGGAAGACAGGCGGTTCTGAAAGCTGCTGAATTTTAAAACATGTCCTAATTTTTATCCCACCCAGATACTTTATGTAAAAACCAAAGATCGCTACTACATTTGAAGACGATGGAATCTAGTAGGAATCTATCCCACTTCATTCCTTTTGGGCACGCCGCGGACCAATAATTTGCAACTTGGGGATGAGGTGGGTTCACACTGGCCGATTTTTTCAGGCTAAAGAGAGGTTATATCGAGAACTCGCCCATTTTGGAGAGACTATGCATCATAATACTTACTGGAAACTTTTACGTATTTCAAAGAATCGTATTTGAACAAAGAAACTATGGTAAATATGATAGAGATGAACAAAAAAGTTTTATTTTTTTATTTTAGGCGAAAATATTGTAATTAATGATAAGTAGTTTAAGTTTTCAATCGTTAGAACGCTGTAAAAGTCACTTTGACTTTTTCTATTTTGCTTACCTACATTTAAATAAACATTCCCTTTCCGCGCCTAATGGTGCATAGGGCACTGCATTAGTAAACAAATTGCAGCGTATCTTGATATTTTTTTGTTACATGAAGGTAAGATGATCAGTCTTACGCTTGAGGTACCAGTCCAGAAACTATAAAATATTCTTAAAACACTTGAATAATACCTTCGGTAAACTTTTTTTTTCCTTAAAACTGTTTTATTTTTTCAAACACGTTAAATCATGTACCTACCTACTTTTATGCAGTATTTTATCTTCCTATCTATAAATCATAATGCAATTCGATACTTTAAAAATAAATTGTTTATTAGACCTACATATTGACTTATACCACAAAACTCTTCAATTTTAATTTTATACCTATCATGTAAAAGCCCTCTGAGCGTATAAAGAAAATAAATAAATACTAACGTTATTGGGACTTTTTATTACCTGTTAATTTTTGGTAATTGTTTTGCGAGATAAAATAAGAATAGAAAAAACTAAATAAGTTTGATAACATTTGACGCAAATAAAATTAAAACTATTTTGTAGGAGTTATTTTGTTAATGTGCACAACACACATAATTTTTTTTTTTCACTGATTTCAAAACAATAAGACCCTTTAAAATAAAATGGACGTAATTTTGATATATTATTGATTAAAAAAATTAAAAAAAGTTTCCACATTAATTATTTTAAAGCGTTTTAATTGTAAATTTCGACAGAAAACGTTTTGAAAAATGACGAATGGCCTAAGGCAAAAAAGAAACATCAATATTGTATTATATCCTACAAGAAAGACGCAGACATGATTCTGAGAAAATTTCTTAAAATAAAAACTACCACCTTAATAAACATATCTCTATGTATGTGATATTTTGCTGTCAAGATGAAATCTAGTTACTTTGTAATTAAAGACAGTATAAAAGTGGCTTATCTTTGATTTAATAGATACAATGAAGGGTACCTATACCGGTTTATAATATTATATGTAAATATGTACACGAAGTATTTCTGAAAAGATACATGAGTAACAATTATTTTTTAATTTGTACCCAATAACTTGAGTACGAATTTTCGTAATTGGTTTTTTTCTTAAATAAAATATTCCTCGTCTGCATCACCAAATAAAAGCAAATACTTATTTCGTAAAAAAAAAACTTGTCACAGCGGATTAAGAAACAATTCAAAAGGAACCCATAATGAGATTAATGTCACCCGGCAAATGCAAGTCGAGCGTTAATTTGTGTGACTAGACATTCTAATCTTTATAATAATAAAAAATGCCGAAGTTGTTTTTTAATTGGGCCCACATGTTTAAAGCAAAAGAAATAATGGCATTATCAAAGCTGTACGTATTAGTATTAACCATCCGTGATCGTTAAACAACGACGGATATGCGAAAAATGCGACTTTGACTTTTTTGTACTATATATTAATTTGATCTTGAAAATGTTATACAAAATACGTATAACTAACCTAAGAATCAAATTATATCCTTTTGTACTTTTTAAGTTGTGACAAAGTGTCAAAATATATATTAAACCGCTCTCATATAAAGTTGGAGAAAATCACATGGGTCGCTGTTCTACGATCATGAAGAATATACGTGAGATGGCTATTTATGAGAATGGTTGTTTATAGTTAAATTATCAGGCCATTTTAAATTTACATTTAAACTGAATAATTTATTTATGATAAATTTCAAAATAAAGGTAAACGTATTATTCATGAAGGCAAAATAAAAAAAATACATATGTAAGACATTCAACTAAGCGAAACGTTTTGTAGAAATCAATATTTGACAGGCGTAAACTCAGAGATGCGAGTATTTGAATATGTCCAAACTAAGAGATAAAAGTAGGCGATAGTTAAATCATTCTTATCTTAATGGTACCGATTAAAGATTATACTCCCATACATATTATAAATACAGCAAAGCTTCTGCGGTCGCATCAATTATACGGAGATTCGCATATGATATCAATCTAAAGAGGTAGAAACTTGATTTAACATCATTTTTATGTACCAAGAAAATATTAACTAAAATAGACATCTGTACAGATAAACTAAAATTAACAGGTTTCCCGTAACGTCCTAAAAATTTTGGTTTGTATGTGGCCTCAAAATTATCTCCCCCTGCTTGAGTTTGCGTAAAGTTCACGTGAGTGGGTTTAACTGAAAAGGCAAATCTTACCTACCTAATCTTATGTTCGCCTGGTAAGTCAGTTTCGACGGTAGATAAAACGGTACATTAATATATCATGCCTACGAGTAAGGATTTGTGTACCAGGAAATCATAAATTAAAATAGACCTATCTCAATGAAATTTCTGAGATTCAAGGGCTTGCCACGCGTCGCGACGCGACGCCGACGCGACATACCAATAAATTGTGGCGTACGGCTTCAATACATCTTCCCCTACTCGCAACTTTACAGACAATTCAAGATAGGAACTTGTTTATCAACATAAGTTATACAATTATGTTTTATTGACATGAATTAATACCATCAGGTAATGTATAATTAAATAAGAACAGCATAATGATAATTAAAAATGATAAACGTTAAAATATTTGTATGTAACTACATATACAACTCAACTGAGTATATATAAAAAAAACATTTTAAAATACTGCTAGAATTAGCAAAAATGTTATTCTTTATTTATTTTTAAAATTATCATAAAACTAAAAAAAAAAAAACAGTAAATTAGGCTCGTTTAAACTTGATTCCCAAAATAATTTAAAATTTATATGTGTAACTTCGATAACATTGTCTCGATAGCCGGTAAAACGTGGGTGATAAAAGCCAAGGTCTTTATTCAGCAGTTGAGAGAACAAGGTTGAAAAAGAAGAAGATGTGAAACTTAAACGGCACTATTTTTGAAGAAAGAATTGAAAAAATTAAGCAAAAATAAGAAAATACAAAAGTTGAGAAAGAAACTTAAAAACGCGCAGAAAATATAAACAAAAGGCAGGTATATACAATAGGGAGATCTAAGGCACCAATAATAGCAAAATCCTCCGGTTGTAAACGATTAATGAGTCTCCAAAAGACTGTATAAAACAAAATGTTTTTTATACTGGATTCAGTAAATTCATCCCTCCGTCTCTGGCCGCAGAGAGTTGTAAAAAAGTGCAGAATCCTCGTGTCAGATTCACGTGAAATGTCATCCCGCCGCAGGGGGTTGGTTGGCGGCTGCAACTGGCACGGGGGTGGTGTCGGCATGACATCGATAGTACCAGGATCCGTAACAAAAGATTAACTATGGGAAACATTTCATGCTCTGGCGCTCCCACAGAGAAGACCCAATAACAATTAACGCAATACCTACGCATTAATACATATATTTAAACTGCCAATGACAGCAGATGTCTCATTATGGAGACAGTTGCAAATACCAATTATCAAGTGAAAAAATGAAGAAAGAAAGATTATTAAATGCATGGCAGGAATTCATATTCTTGCTAAAAAATCCCTTTAGAGACGGTCCTGTTACATTAAATATATACACGGTTTTTCAGGGCCAAACAGTAAAACTTCAGAGGACTATTTCCTCATAGTAAGCTTTAAAAATAATCACAAAAAAAAAATCCAAAAAGTAATTTTAAAATTTAAAAAATATTTTTTATATAATCTCAAAATGTAGTGAATCTTTAATTTCTTACAAGACTAAAAAGCTGTCCCTCCACAACCCCCAACCCCTCTCCTACCTAGCCGCTTCCCTTGTCTCCGAGTCTGGTGCGAATAGCGTTTTTATCGCTTTTTTGTCGGGGAAGGGTAGGGGTTTGCGGAAGGGATGCTTATCCTAGAAATGAAATATTTACTCCATTTTGAGATCATGTTTTTTTTTTTAATATTTAAAAATTACTTTTTGAAAAATTTTGATTAGGATTTTTTTAAAAGCTTACCATTAGAAATGTTCCTCTGAAGTTTCATGGTCTGACCCTGAAAGACTGTGTATAAGCAAAATACGATATCAAAAAAAAAAAAGAAAGTAAATACTTTTTTATGTATCAAGTCTTGCATTCTTTGTAGGGTTAAAAAGGGTAGATCATCACATTTTTATCAGGTAGCTATTATATTTTCTGAATAAATCTGCAAGGTTGTATAAAGGTGTGCAAGTGAATAGTAATTAAGAGTAAGCTGATAGAATTAAGTATAATGTACAGCGCCCTTGAAGTGATTATTCACGAAAACGGCGCTATAAAAATTGTCAAAATTTATTATTATTATTATATCATCATTATGTAACGAAATGTTAATAAAATGGTATCCGCCTCGTAGTGTAATGGTCAGGTATGGGATTTGATTCCCGACATGATTGACATAAAGTATTGATTTAAAAACCTATTTTTACACTAGAATATTTTATGGTCCGTTGACTGGCACCCGAAGCAATGATGACTGATCATCATACTTTTGCATAACAAACATGATAATGATAGGCTGCGATTTCGATTCCAATGCAGCTCCCTATGCACCATTTGGTTCAGATAGGGAACAATGATGATAAGGTTGTTATGAAAAAATAATCATAATAGTGCCTAAGCTTTTAGTACTCATATCCAGCAAAGTACTATTTTTATTACTAAAGGCTTGATTTGAGAATTCTGTATTTTAGATTTACATATTCCACCAAATTATTCATTTTTACCCTTGGATTGAAGATATATGCATGCAAAAATATAGACAGAATCGTGAAAACTGCAGTGTGTAAGTGATTACGTGAACAGGCATAACCTTTCCTTCTCTTATATGTATATTTATATTTATATATATATATATATATATATATATATATACTTAATGACAGTATGAAACATAATATAAATTGATGATTTGTTCTACCACCGCGGTGAAAAAATGGAGTAATGGAAATATAAAACACAAGTTTAGATCAATAAATAAATTTTTTAGTCAATAAGATAAGTAAAAATTAAAGAAGAGAAATAAAAACATGTCAACAAAAAAAAGCAAACAGTTTATCTATTTGGTTTATTAATAATTGCTCATAACACAAGTAAAAATTAATAAACTAAGTTAATTTGATTGCGATAAATATTCAATTCAATTCTACCCTTTTACATAAAACAAAGAACTGGGGATTAAAGTGAATAATAAAGGTAATTTGCTTTTCCATCAAGGTAATATTTAACGGAAATAACGTTGGATAATTTTGATTAAATACTATTTATAAAATTTACTTACATTTGAGACGTGGTAATATTACTTTTGAGTCATAGGACAAGAAAAATACTGATTCGTACTAAAGGTAGTTTTAATTATCCCAAAGAACAGCAGTACAATATTCTACTGCTATTTCCTGATTTAGCTTTACATCAGGTTTTAACAGAGACTTTGTAGGTACTACATACGACGAAGATTTAGGAAGTTCACAGTTATTTTATATGTATACCCTTATTACGTCATACGAGGCTGTGACGTCAGTCCGCCCCGTGAGGTCACGTCAAAACAGCGCATCCGTGTGGTTGGGACAGTTGTTATGCATAATATATTAAAGACTTGGTTGAAACATGTCACATAAACGGGTGCGTTTGTGTTTAAGACTAATGAAACGTTGCAAATGGACCAGTCACTAAAGGAAAATCTAACAATATACATTGTTTTGTTGGTATTTTTTTATAAATCAATACTTGAATATCGGCATTTTTGATTGACAAATGTTTTTTAAATTGATTTATTTGTAATTTATAAGAAAACGAGGTTTAAAACCAATAAAATTATTGGTAGGTAGTAAAATAAGTGAACTTCATATTGTTTTAACGGGTTTTTTTATTGATTAAAAATCATCTGCATTAATTGAAAAATCAAAATAAAACAAGGATCGTCAAAATATTGCCAGTACCATATCGATGGTATTAGGTCAAAACATGTTAACTGAAATTTTGACGATTTTATGTTGTGTGAATTTTATTTTTCATACAACGAAGTTAACGTGCTTTAATCGAATGAATAAATTGATATAAATTAGGTAAAATTCACACATAACATGAAATCGCCAAAATTTCAATAAACATGTTTTGACCTAATAAAACCGATATTATTAAAAGTAAATATATTTGTTTTCGATGAATTTTAACAGACTGATTGAATGAATGAAAAATGAATTTGAACAGATTGATCATAGATGTCACTAAGGACGTAATTTTTTTGTGGCTTTTAAGAAAAATAAAATCTACAAAATAAAATATTTTTTAAATATTGTAATCAGATTTCTAAGTTCATATTAATGGGAAAATTAATTATTTAAGGTGGAGGTCAATGCTATACAAGCTTCTGACGTCACTGCGACTTGTGAAGTTCGGAGTAAGTAACAATAATACCTACTGTTTTTAGTTAAAATAAATTTTTCAAATATTTCTTTACTAATTCGAAAGAAAATTTTCTGCTCTACAAAACATTGTGTTTGTTTTTACGTTACATATATTATATTATTTGATAACAAGCATTCAAAATGGAATGTCGATAAGATGAAAGTGAGCATTTTCGACACTTCCTTTTGTTCGCGATAGTTGCGCAGAGAACAGTGATGATGCTATGAATTATTGACTAAGTTGCTAAAAATAATGAAGGAGAATACATTGTCACAAATTTGTTGTAATTTTTTTTGTGTCCTTCTCTTCTCTTTCTTCTCTTCTTCTCTTAATTTAGAAAAAAAACGGACAAAACTACGTACATATTAACTATAAACTACGTACATCTAATACATTAAACCTTCTAATACTTTTTTTTTCTTCGTAAAAACATCACAGACAATCAATGAAGGTTTGAGATCTACTCATAAAAACAATAAATGACAGAAGCATTTTTAAAAAATCACATGTGGATGTATTAGAAGGTTTAATGTATTAGATGTACGTAGTTTATAGTTAATATGTACGTAGTTTTGTCCGTTTTTTTTCTAAATTAAGAGAAGAAGAGAAGAAAGAGAAGAGAAGGACACAAAAAAAATCCGTCATGTTGAGACATTTATGAATTTACTTAAGATTTATAATCTGAATGGAGACAAATACAAAAAAACTTTTTAGATAGGCGCTTTATTCTTTATGGCCATTGCAATCAAATCCAAAGGGTGGGTATCTTAATCTTTTTTCTTCTTTTGGTCAAGACAGTAATCCAAAAGTTTGTTCCCAGGAACAATGGGCAGAAGATCGATGATGTTCGTGCGACATTGTGATGTGAGTTCTCTCATTGTCTTGGGGAAGAATCCGGCACATTGTTTCCGGCAGGAGAGGCTGAGAAAAAGGAGGAATTGCAATGAGAAAAGAGAAAATGCATTGTCTCGCGGTTTTGTGTACACTGAATGTACCCCCGTATTGCACAGTATGCCCAGTGATAATCCTGTGGGGATTGTGTTTTATGACTTTAAACCATACGAGTTTACCTTCACTGAGGTGTGTATACATATTATATATCAATGGATTCAATAAATTAAAATGACGCACGAACGAATATTTTTTTGTATAACTATAAAAATAAAAGATAAGTGATGCTTAAATCCATAAATTTGGAATAACTAGTCACCGGTTTCATCGATTTTAATATCATCTTTATTATGAGAAAAATAATATATTATTATGTTTCCATCCTTACTGCATTTGTATGAATACATTGAATTCGATAATAAAGATACCAGCCTTGAAAGTCTCTCAGGGAAAAGCATCAGAATTCTTTACTTATAATATTCATCTCGAATTGTCTAAATGCCTAGACATCCATTTTGCTTTCTCAAAAATGTTTTCCCTCTCTGTTTAAATAAAAACCAATCTAGATAACTTCGTAAACGGTAGAATCTAGCCTTTTCCAAAAAAAAAATGGACATTAGAATGAATATAATCATATTTTTAATTACACTTTTAAAATTATACAATAGGACTATATTTATTTATAGATTATACATTGATAAGGGAGCACATAAAAGTGTTGAAACCAAAAGGTTATTTAGTAAATAATGAGTGGTTAAAAATAAATTTATTACGTTTAAGGGAGCAGGTAAAATAAAACTATTTTAATTCAAAGTTACGTAGTTATTTTGATTTTGAAGTAATTAAAAAGATAAGTTACATATTTAAATGTGCACTTAAAAACAATAATTTATGATTATTTTTTTTTATTATTGTTAAACATAATAAAATAGTCCATTCCTGTTAAGCGCCATGAAAAATAAACCATATTAATGTATCTCCATTATAAATATGTAACCCTTTTCATTTCTCCTTTCGCCTCTACAAATAAAAACGTATAAAGCTGTCACTGCCCCTCTTCACATATTCTTGAGATCTGAATGTTGAAGGTACGTTACTCCATATCGGATTTTATGGTCAACTTATAAAAGCTCGGATGAAACATGTTTTATAAATAATTCTTCATATGCAAACACGAGGGTGGAAATATGGCGCCAGAAATCGAAGTACAGAGCGAATAAATAAGAAATTTAAGTTTATTTTTATCTAATACTAGATGAACCCGGCAACGTTTTGCTTTTGCTAGATTTGAAAACATAATATATATTTGATCTTTATTATAGATTAAATGAAAACATCAAATGTTTGATATAATGACATTATTTATGTAGTGAAAACAAGACATTAACAGATACATTATTATGTTTATGTTTTGGATCACATAAATTTATTGAAATATCTGTTGTTATATTCAACTTACAATTAGTTGTAATGCTCTTGGATACACAATATTGTTGGTGATTTTCTTTGGCAGATATACAAAAAAAACCCACATGGGAACATGCAACGTATAGTTGTCTACAAGAAAAATATGGATTTTCCAAATTCTATTCACATACTTGCAATGATTGACATTGGATTTGTTTATCATTATTGCAAAATCCAGAATGATTGGAAATTGCAATTGTGGAATTAGTTGCGTCAACACAAATATTACGCATTTACGTAGCCATAGAGACAGGTTAAATTTCCTGAAAAAAACATTCAGGGCGATTTAGATAGACATTGTTTCTGCTGGTTAGTCGAGAGAACAACGAGGATCGTATTGCGAAAAACTGCGCTTAAACATCACAGTTATTTTTGAGTTTATTGCGAACACACATATAAAAATTGCCTTTTATATATACATAGATAAATTCATTATTAATGAACTTTCTAAGAACGAACGTGACCGCGTGGTAACAGTGTACACTGTCGTGAAACAGGGTCCTCACTCCTCCCGTTTTTAAGTAAATATGGTTGCGTTAGCTATATTTTATCCCAAATATAAGTGTTATTTAGTAATCTTAAGTGGTATGCCATTGCTACAGTGGAATGAACAGTGTGTGGAATTAATAGCAAAATGTTTAAATCCCGCTTCAATTTTCAACTCAAATCTTAGTTTCTCGAAATCGTGAGAATGTTTTTTTTCATGTGTGCATTTTTTCTCTCAAAAGGTTGCTTTACAAAAATACATATAAAATAAAACTATAAAGCAGTAAAAAAAAAAACTCAAAAGCTTGGGTGGCCATATGGTCATATGGTCACGCTAGTCTTTGCCGTGCTAAGGTATTTTGATTAGACTTCGGCGATTTTTTTTCGTTTTATTAAAATACAACATTTTTAAATGCACTTTTTTACAACTTTTGAAATAAACCACTATTGGATAGCGGAAGAAATCAATCGTAAACTTGGTGATTCAGACGATAACAAGTGAAGAAGTCCTCTGTAAAGACGAGCACGACCTTAGGTCACATTGCTTTTCTCCCAGAGAGCTTCCACAAATTTTTAAAAATTATTTTTTCCTAGACTTATTTTTTGACAAAAGAAAACCAAAAAAAAAGGTTAACAAAAGAAGACCAATCCTCATCCTTGAAGGGTTAGCGTTTAAGAAACCACCACGAAAGTGGAGATAAAAAATCTTTCAAGCCAATCAAATATTTAATTATTTAACATTATTTTTGAAATAATTACATCAATTTATAAGTAAATAAATATTTTAAAAATATGCTCGTACTTCGAAATACCATTTCGTTGATTTTTAAATGCTGTTTTTTTATCGGAGGGGGTTTATAAAATATCGTTGTATTATTATCCTTTCAATCCTGATTGAGTTTGTATGTATTATGGAAGTGTATAATATCATATCAAAGCGTGAATATTTAATCTAAAGTCCAGCTTTGGGTATATTTGGGTCGTATTTTAATATTCGTTAGTTCCGCCAGAGTAGAGAGACACAATTAGATTTGAAATCCAGTTTTCACCCCAAGTCCTAATCCGCTATTCAAATATAAATAGAAACCAGTTTGTAGGGTGCGGTGGGAGACGAGCTGCGCTGCGGACTGTGGACCAATTCATCAAAATTATACGATAAATGAAATAGAAAAAGGCAAAATGAGCGATGTGACATATCCACAAGATAGTTTGCTACATAAACAAACAAAAAAATAGAATATATACCTAGAAAATCGAACGAGAATAAAGCTAGGTATATCTATACAATTGATGTTGGTAAAACAAAATGGATAACATTTGGCCGACTTGATTACTCCGCATTTTCTTTCAAATTAAAGGGTAGTGACATTGAAAAGATGAACAAGTTTATGTACCTCGGCAGCATTCTAACAGAGACCATCGACCCAGATATAGAAATTGAATGCAGAGTTGAGGCAGCAAGAGCGGTTTTCAACAAAATGAAATCCCTCTTTTGGAAAGATAATCTAAACTTGAATACAAGGCAAAGATTGGTAAATTGTTGTATGGCTGTGAGACTTGGACTCTAGAGGTGAACACTGTGAACAGGTTGGAGGCTTTTGAGATGTGGTTGCATCGCAGAATGCTTAAGATATCTTGGACAGACCTGATAACAAACTCAGAAGTCTTAAGTCGAGCTAGAACGAACAAAGAACTCTTAACCACCATAAAAATTCGTGAAATTTCGTATCTGGGGCATACAATGCGTGGAGAAAAGTACCACTTGCTTCATTTAATTGTGAAAGGTAAGATTGAGGGTCACGGAAGGGCTGGAAGAAGACATATGTCCTGGCTGTTAAATATATGAGAATAGACTGGCTTCAGGACTGTGGAACAGATTTTCTTGGCAGCTTAGGACAGAGAGACTTTTGCCAGAGTGATTGCCAACGTTGGGGATACCTGACAGGGCACTAAGAGGAGAAGATATATTTAACTAAAATTATTCAGTATCACAATTAAAATATATTATTATGCGCATATTGAGTAAAACAGTGATGTAGGAAATTTCAATAACAAAAAATATAATTATATTTCGATTTTATTTTTGAACCGTGTTACTTGGAAACCGTGTAAACGGGATTCCAGTTTACACGTCTTTATGAGTGGATTGAGAATTTTTCTTAAGATGAATTCTCGGTTCTTGAATGATTTCAACATAAACCGACCAGTTTAATAACACATCTTGCTGCTTTCCTAACAATTGGGGACCACTGAATCAACAAACGGTACAGATATACAGATAGAAGAGAGGTGGATCTAATCCCGTAGCGGGAATTTATCGATTCGTGGTCCATTAATATGCTAAGCAGGGTCAGGGAGACCCATTCTGTACAAATGCTATTCAAATTTTAAGTAAACACAAATCGAATAAATAAGTAGGTGTTCGGTATGAGCTTACCCATCCAGAAATACATAATATTATCGATAGTCATATTGAGAGATGAGCTCTATGATATGATTTGGTTATCGACCTCTCAGCATCGCTAAACATTCGAATGATTTAATACTTACTCCGTATCGTCATAAATTTAAGATTATTTTCAAGATTATTACCGTTTCCCGATTTTTAACTAAACCCCAATACTTGTTCAGTCTTTGTTTTATATATTTATTTAAGCTTAGTAAAAAAAAAATTTAACACAGCTTTAAATGATGAACGTCTATCAAAAGTATTTATATCAAAACAAGCAAAAATTAAATTGGTTAATTAAGGAAAATTCGAATAAAAAAATGCGTCGAAAAAAAAGAGATTGAAAAAACCGGCAAACAAAATTTCTGATGCTGTCGATAGAAATGAAAAAAAAAAGGCTTAAGAACTTAATATACCATTATCAAAAAACACAATTCGAATGCCATGTTAAACCTTTTTTGTGCGAGTTTTTTTAAAGTTAAACAAAAGGTTCATGTCACCGCAGTTTTGTCACAAATTCCCACAGTATGTAACTACGAAGGTACAATTCATTTTACTATGAAAGAGAAAATAGTTTACAATTTGATGAACACTGATTTGATTTCGTCATCTATCAAAAGCTAAGGCGTTACCAAAACACCCAATTTTCAACCCCTAATCACAGGGGAAGGCACAATGGGCGGTGGACAAAAACACACATTGAAAACCGGTGATAACAAAAAAAACATCTGTATAAATACGGTTCTTTATCCTGGCACGATCAGTCGACCCCGTACACTATACCTCAGGTCGGGTTCGGTAAATTGGGACGGTTGGACGCTCAACAAAAATACCTCTTCGCTTTTATGTCACCCTGTTTGAGTCGCCTTTGACATCTGCGCAAAAGCCGAGTTAAAAAATTAACCCCTTTCGTAATTTGCATTTCATTAGCTGTTAGGTGCAAATAAATATCGATAAAATTGAAGTATAAAAATATGCTGGGAGAAATCAGCATTATTAAATTATTAAATAAAATTATTAAATAAGACTTCATCATGACATCAGAAAGAAAGCAATAACATACTCGTATAGGTGTATTTTTCGATACAAAAAATCTCCGTTTATCCCCGTAGACCTTGAAAGTAATTTTTATGAGTTAAAAACATTTTTAAAAAAATAAACAATCCATAAAACTATACCAAAGACATTAAACATGTGTGCGAGTACAAACACAAGTTGGTACATGATTACAACACCAGGTTTACTAGTATGGAAGGGGCTAGCTGTTCCTAGATATTGCAATAAATATGGCAAAATGACACTGCAATACAGTATACCTAAAATATTTAACATGTTACCAAACAATATTTAAAATACTGAGTTAAATACAGGAGTGAGACGTTTGCTCAAATAATAATTAATAGAAAAAAGTTTTTTGTATTGATAATAGTTTTTAATTTTTGATAATGTAATATGTAACGTATTCAAGTAAAATTATTGTTAATGTAGGTTAAGTGTAAATAATCTATGCAATTTATAAGAACCTGCTGACGAGTTGTATGTATGCAACTCAGCAGGACTTTAATTTAAGACTATTTTGTAAATATTTTTGCAAAGCAAATTTAAAAAGAAAAATTAAAGTTATTTTTTCATTTTTATTGGATTCCTTTGTTGACAATAATTTTTCAATTCAACAATAAGGTTATTGCGGCATATTTTAACAAATTTATTAAATGAAATAATACTTGGGAAGTCGGTAAATAAAACAAAAAAATATTATATTTCTAATAAATTAGTAAAAATCTTTTATTTCTTGTTTAAGAAAATCGAAAGATCTAAATATTAGCGATGTTCGTAAATTAGTGATTTCGTAAGTATCTTATGTTAGGGTGGGTTTTGAGATCCCTTTTTTGCGTATCATGAAGAAAATAGTATGTTTATTATTGTAAAAACACAGTCATGCATGTACAAGTAGTTAATGGTCTTGTTAGACTGAAATAAATATTCATTTTGAATTCCACTGTTCCACTTACCGGGCTAAGTAAACCAACATACAAAAGACTCCATGTGATTTTATTTTGTTCGGTGTTATCGCCTGATACCATCGCTTATTTAATTCCAGAGAGGGGGCGAACTCATTCAATATCAAGTAGAAAAGAAAAATAAATGTAAAGTCCATTCAGTGCATTATTTGAATGAGATTACTAGCAGATTTCACTATGATTAAATAATAATGTAATGGAACTTCGGAAATATAATGAAGTCAAACATTGGTTTTTCGACAATATTTTGAGTTTGTCCAAATTTTTGTAGACAAAGACTGGATTCAACTCCCTGGGGACATTTTCTGGCGTTGCCTAGTATGTAGGTGAAATAATTCAATAAGATGAATCTCACCCGCATTAATAAAGGTTTAAGCTATTTAGGCGGCCTCCGTGGTGTAGTGGTCAAGACGCTTGACTCACGCACGGAAGGTTCCGGGTTCGATTCCCGGTGAGAACACAAAAATTAAAATGTGATTTTTCTCAAGCCTGGTTGTTCTGTAATATAATTCACCACTGTAATTAGGCCTCCTGGCCTGTTGTGGTGCAAAAAAAAAAAAACAAAATGAAATGAAATGAAAGGTTAACTTCACAAACATCAACAGATTAAAGAATTGAAGGAATATAGATGTTCAAATATGAGCAGAACGGTGAATGTAACACAGTGTGTAAAGTGGCCACTTAAACCAGCCATTGACAGGTCATAAGCCCTGTAGATGCCTAGACTTCTATATTACCTTCTCTTAAATGTTCTTCATCTCTGTTGTAATATGTTATTATTAACAGCTCCTAAAAAATATCATGACTTGTAAAATGTGCTGAAATAAATATTTTTTTAAATCATGTATTAATCATACTGTTTAAGAAAGAAAAGTATTTCTAAAAAAACAATAAATGGTTTGGTTTATTTTTAAGATTTTTTTTACAAAACCAAATGCGGACGGACCATGCTATAGGTTTTAGGTTTGATTCCAAATTTTTTTGAATGTGATTTTAAACCAGAATATTTCATAGACTGGCGCGTAAGAATGATCATCTTACCGTTATGAAACAAAGATGATCATGACAGGAGTACACTACGGTTAGTGTACCAATGCAATGTCATATAAACCATAAGATGCACAAAGGGAATGATGATAATAAAATAACTGCCAAAATAAACGACTACCGAATTAAATAAATAAATGCAGGTGATTTTATAAAATAATCGTCGCTAATTAAAAAATAAATAAATCTGAATAAAATGTTAAATTTTTATTTGGATAACGGTTTAAAACAAAAAGCACCAAAAATGAATAAATTACAGAAAAAAGGGAAAATTGTTTTATTGGATTTAGAGATAAGCGCTAAAAACCAAAGCGAAAAAACGGTTGATTTATTACAAAAGCACATTATCGGATTTAATATATTCCTGCGTTACCACGCTTTCAAAAGTTTCATTGTCGCTTGAATAAAGACGAAAGCTTACCGAAGCTTTACAAAAAGAGAAGCTTACAAAAACTCAGACGAAAATTAACTTTGAAAATCTTCCAAAAGTTGCTTGCAAACAACGGCACCCTCAAAGCAAAATGAGATTATATTTCTTTACAATTTCGGGGTGTATTTCGTATTTAGAAGGGTTAATTTGGACTAGGGAACAATATAGGGATTAAACCTTTCTAATCTCCAACACGCGGCAAGCTTTCTGAATTAAAAAGGTTCAAACAAAGTTGGACCCACGCTAAATGACCTGCATATGACATTAGTAAAACAAAAAAAAAAGCGGTAGACCACTGGCTGAGGTACAAATAAATCCATAAATAGAATTCAAATGAAAAAGAAATAAAAGGAATGGAAATTATCTAAATTACATTTTCTAAAAACGTTTAATATAATATTGTGCTAGGAGGTCATAAAGTGAAGAAAAAACATAAAAACCAATAAATATTGATGAAACATCAGTAGTATGTTGTACGACAGAGATAAATGGCGATTCGTCTTTTACGGAAGATACGGCGTGATGGCGTGTACGTATTAAAAAATAAATAATTAACATAAGCAGTAGTATGAAATAAACTACGTTGGTCACGTGGAGTCCGTATAATTAATACATAGAGTCTTCAGTCGGGTACAGGGTCAAGTTGAATAATAATTTAATACTCCAGCTTATATGCTTCACTGAGCTGTATCAATTCATCAAAGCAACCTGTGTAGATCTATCCATCAACTGATAGACACATTTTTTGTAGACGTAGAAGAGCGTCGGTTTGTTTAGGCAATATGTTAATTCTCGAGCGAGCTATTTCTTCTCCTTAGTCTAACATCATTTATTATGTACCTACTACATTACAAGCAAAAAAGTATTACTTAACAAGACAGGAATGCCCATATTCAATTCCGTCATAATTCAATCATTTTACAGCTGGTTTTCAAGATTTTGATACAACTGATTTTAATTAAAATCTGAGCGTTTCAATACGTGCTTGAGGATACTTCATAAACACACATTTCAATATAAGATTACATTTCAGCACGGGAGTTGTTTTAATACGATGTATGTACATTACACGAGTAATTAAGAAAAACAAATTATTGAAATGCTGTTTTTTCAACCTCATTTCTTAATTAATTCTATGGAAAACAATATATGAACACATGTCTACAACATGGCGAAACACTTGACATACCTAATTATTATCAAGAAAATAATTGATCGTTCGTTTAAAATAAATTTACGAAAATTGAAAATTGTTCAACACCGTTAATATCTATTTCTGTGGATGATTATCCTGGGGATATATTTTAATTGAACTGTTTGTTCGTAATAATCCGTGAGCATAAAGGATCCCGAGCAAGAACCTACTCATTACGGTGCTATATTCCTCTAAAGAAGGAGGAAATAATAGGTTAAGAGGAACTTCAATACCTACAAATATATAATATAATATGGGATCTCGTTTATCAGGATAGCAGCCAGGCCGTGTCGGTATTCAATTTAACGATGCGCAGGTTAATGAGTTTCACTCACCAAATGGGGTGATGATTTATAATGTCTGTTGGTCGGTTGGCTCCGTGTCGACCCGACATTGCCTTATTATTTGAACTTGGACTATGAGGATATTACGGATATTATCAGGCGAGCAGAAATAAAGATGTTGAAGAGAACAAAAGGTTTTTTCCCAAAAATGAGACAAAAACCGCGCTTGACGAAGTAAGAAATAGTTTTTTGAGGTAGAGCTTAGCACAGAAGACAAATTACTGGATGTCACGAAAGACGATAAGTTTTCCGGTGTGGTTAAGTAGAAAAAGCTGAAACAACGTCGATTTTATTTCAAATCGAATTTATTTTGCCAGGAGAACATGAGTGTAGTGAAGCAACCTAAGCGTGCCTTTGAAATAGTATCGTAAGCATGCCACGCAACAATTTCACTAAAGCGACCCACCCCACTATTTTCACCGTAAACTCATACCTGCATACATAGTAGACTAGTATAATATCGAGTTTCTGCAATACCTTCTCAGATAAGACATCTTAATCAGTTTGGTAAATTCCAATTCTAGCTTAAGTGGAATTAGAAGCTTCAAGAAACTGCACAGGAGGAGCGTGTTCATAGATTCCAGAGATTTGCATTGATTATGGGCGCATTGTTTAGGTCTTAATCGAATAGAAGTGCGATCCAAATATTTAGATCACGAGTGTTCACACAGACAATAATGACGATAATTTTTTTAGTTAATAATAATAAATAAAATAAATCGAGGACACTAAACAACACATCAATATTTTTCTCACTTACGGAGCTTATATTTTCTGACGGGATTTTAGAGTACAACAGCACTATAAGAACTCTATTATTACTATTGTAAAAAGCAATCGATTCCATATCAAAACACAGATTTGAATGATCAAAATGCATTTGAGAAACGGAATTAGAATAACAAAAGAGTATCGAGTGCATACGAGAGATAAATGCATTTATTTGTTAGCAAAATACAAAAAACATAAATTTCATTCATGAATAGATCTTTTACAAATTAAATATGTAATATTAGGTAAATTATTTATGTTTCTATGATACAAATAAATACATTGCATAATTTAGTGATATATTATTTCAACAAGTTGTAAATGATTTTATGAAAAAATTATGTTGTGGAAGGTTAAAACAAGTGTAAATTTGGATTAAAAACAGCGCTTTAAAAATTAGTAACAAAACAATTATTATGATCATCGGTTAGCAACCTAAGTAATAATTTTAAAAGGTAGAATCTTAGGTTCAGTTATGTGTCAATTTGGATAGTGTTTTAACTCATGTGTGACATAATATGTCTACATAGAATACAAGGCTTGATTTATGTATCTCTATTTTTTCAAAAATAAAAAGACATTTTGTTTAAAAAAAATTGGGTAGGTAAATTATTATATAAGAACGCATTACAATATGAAAATAAAATCAAATGTGAATACACCTACTATTATTTTATGCAAAATTAAAATATTCACAAGAACAATGACGTGTTAACCCCTTAAGATCAACAAGTCAAGTACTAAATTGACTTTTACAGAGGAAAGTCGTGTCGGAAACGCTCCGTATTGTTGGGGGGCCCAGAGCTAAAAGGACCCAAGAAGCGAAGGTAGGGTTCATTAATTCCCTTTGTAAATGGAGACGTTCATTTGATGTCCCGACGCGGTGATTAATTATTACATTACACTATACCAGCGGCGGCTGTGACGTAACGTCGCGGGGTGGGGTAGCGATCTACTTGATCGGTGCTTAAGTCACTATCTACACCGAATATTGAGGAAGTTCCAGACCCACAATAGTGAGAATAAAGAGGAAGTGTGAATGTTGAAACGTAGGCAGAATAGCGAATGTTACACAGTGTGTATAGCAGTGGCGAGCCGTGATTTATTTTATGAGTAATCTACAAAAAAAAAACATTAATTTGTACCTGCATATAGGTACATAATATGTAAGTAAAATAATTGAAATTAACTATTTTTTCTGTGGTTCTGAGAAAATCAACTCAAACAACAATGATTATTAACCACGCGATAGACGTAGCTTTATTCTAAACTAACTAACTAACTAACCATCACGCCATTTCCCCAGAGGGGTAGGCAGAGAGGATAGAACGCCACACCACTCTGTCCTGGCACACTTCCTTTGCTTCCTTCACATTCATACATCTTCTCATGCACGCACGTCGATTATTCCGACTTTTCACATGACCACTTTCAAGAATTTGTTGTACTTGATCATGCCATGTCTTTCTCGGCACTACACACTATTCTACACTTCATTCTATTATTCTACACTATTTAAATTCAATACTTGTACAAATGTTTATAAACAAATACCGCAATGACATTCAGAAGTAGCTGTTAACACTGTGCACTGGCCGACTCCTTTTAAAATGAATAATGCCAAAAACGACCACTGCGAACGCCACATGTTTTATTTGATACATAATGTGTCGACGGTGTCCTATCAAAGAAAAATAGTCTTTCGGAAATAATGTTCGAAATACTAGTTTCCAAATAGAGAATATTTCAATAATATTTGTAATCTGCAAGCTTGTTTTAGTACTAATAAAGCTGATTTGGATTAAAGATTGAAAATTTAGTGTACTTTTTTGTATGGAGCAATAAGCAGAGGTAATCGGCTAGTTTCATGGTTCACTGAGAATGGGCTGGGCGCACTTCAAATATATTTTTTTGTGGGAAAATATAAACGATGGTGGTGATTTATATTAAATAATAATTATTTTGTTTATTTTCGTACAACTATATTTACTATAACACATTATTATCGGAAGTCAAATATCATGGTAAGCTGTGCATAATCGCTTATTTTGACGATTCGCCCCTAGTCTTTAGTGACCATTTGAATCCCTCTGAATATCCTCTGGTTTTACTAATATCCGCACTATCAAAACTCTTTACTGCTAAACTGTTCGCCTTCTTCTAGAATATGCCTCCGTTGTCTGGTCTCTATTCTATGTGAATCGCATACATCTCATAGAATCAGTCCAACATCGCTTGCTCCATATACATGTTTGGCATACTAAATGTTATAATCGATGTGCCATCATTAATGGGACAGGTAAAATTCCATATTCCGACTGGTAGTTTGAGAAATAATGAAGTACTGTTCATCGATCAGCATAGAATACTATGGCCTTAATTTTCCAATGACCCGTCTTTGTCGTATTGTTAACGCGAGACAAGATCTGGACTTTTTTGGTTTGAGTTTACAACGATTTAAACGAGCACTAAATAAATAGTGCATGTCTTGTCTTGATGACCCTTATGTTTGTCAATGCTTCTTTCTTATTTTTTAATGTTTTAAACTATTCTTATATTGTAATATTAACGCCCCATGAATTGTATAAAAGAACAAATATCGTAAAAAATAAATAACGTCTGTCGAGTGATGAAAACCCCAATATTTAGTTTTGATGAAAAACAAAATAATTGATTTTGATATAAAACAAAGTAGCGACGGCTAAAAAAAATCCAAGAAAGTTTTTATCTTTTAGACGAATGTGTGAAAAATCAATGTATGAAAGGGTTACGAATGGTTAAATCAGGCGAGAGTGCAAATCTATGACAGGTATATGATTCGTGTAGAATGAATGGATGACGATATAATGGAAATACATATAAACATATTGGGAGATATTCTGAATCAGGTAAAAGAATTTCTGTACCTGGTAAGTATGTTTACTAGGGATGGAAAGACTGAGAAAGATATTGAAAGGAGGGTAAGTGCCAGGAACAGGGTGAACGGTGCACTGATATCTACCTTGGCAAACAAACGTTTGTCGCAGGAGGCAAAACTAGCAGTTCACAATGGAGTTCTAGTGCCAACCCTTATGTATGGGAGCGAGGTATGGAATTGGAAAAATTATAATGAAAGTGGGTTAAATGCTGTTAAAACACGATCTCTCAGGCGAATGTGTGTAAAATGATGTATGATAGGTGCACAAATGTCGAGATCCATGAACTATGTAAGGCTGAGACTTGCATAATCAAGAGATTCTAGAAAGGGGTGTGCGTTGGTTTGGGTATGTAGAACAAATGATAGCGAAAGAACGGCTAAAGGTATCTACGATGCGAATGTTGATGAATGCAGAAAACAAGGAAGACCGAGAAAGACATGGCATGATCAATTCAATCAAATACTTGAAGATGGACATGTCAAGAGTAGGAATAGTCGGCGTGCGTTCATGATAAGATTGAGTGATGTAGCGTTCAATCCTCTCTGCCTACCCCTACGTAAAAACGAAATTTTGTTTTGTTTGTCAATATATAAATATATAGTGGAGGACAACCATGAGGGACGTGGCATGATCAAATAAACCCAATTCTCAAATCTGCTCATGTCAAAAGCAGACACCTCAGAAGGGCATGTATATTATCTGCCTACCCCTACGGGAAAATGGCGCGAAGGTAGAAGTAGTAGTAAAAGAGTTTAGTTTTAACAACCGGCAATATGAAACGCTCTTCTCTGATTCACCTGCCAGAATGACTCGTTCAATTCATTGTAACAAAGCAAATCTTCAATAATGAATACGTTCGACTTGTGATAATTACTTCGAGCATCCGAATTGAGATACCAAAGAATATAATTAATTGTGCAGGTTACCTGTGACGTTATCGGAGATCCAATATAGAGCAGCGGATTAAATAATATGAGGAAGTAACTGCAAGATGGATCGTGATAAGGCAAATATGATTTATCGATTCGGCATCGGGTTATTATAACAATTTGACAATGGTATAATCAATGATTGGATAATTTATAGTTGTTACGGATGCTAGGTCTCAGGTGTATATAATTATGAAATAAACGACGAATTATCTTTAAACTATAAATCTTCTAAAAGAAAAACCACTGCTATCCGATGTAAAAAGTAAACCGTTTTATTAAGATGTTATTCGATTTTTTTTTTCTAGCCTATAGCGCAGCGTTTAAAGCGTTTTGTGCATAAAAAATTTGACTTAATTTTAAGTTTGGTAGGAAGTAATAAGAAAACCTATTTGAAGGCTTTCAATAAACTTGGTATAAAGTAACACTTAGGCATAGTGGTGGAATACGAATGGAAATACCATTCTTAATATAATCGTAGAATAAGGGCGGTATTCCCATCATTCTGCTACTATGCTTGGGCGTAACTTTATACCAGGTTAACAGATAAGGTCCAGTATGTGGCAATTGCAGATGAAGTGAACTGACTAACTTTTAAAAGGTGACTTCAACTCATTACTCATATTGCATTTCTGTAATAGGTGTAATCCAAAAACCTTTTTCTTATGGATTCTTATGTACAAATTACCTATGTTAATCAAAATGATCAAAATAGTTTACTTTTTAAAAAAGACAAAAAGTTCATAAAATTACATCATTAAATACAAAAGTTTGACCATTTTTTAGTTCACTTCATCTGCAATGGGCTCATATTATCACGATACTACGATAACAAAATTATAATGGTAGAAATAGTGATTTTCTAAAATGCATTTGAATGATTTCACGCATATACAGGTGTGTTGAATAAAGATAGAGGTTTAAACATAAGTATAATCAGAAAGTAGTATCACTAAATTATAGTCCTTAAAATATAGCGTGATTAGAATAACATTTGTCAGAAAAAAGTGACGACATAACTTTGTAGTAACGTCAAAAGAGTTATTTATATTGACCCACGAAAAATCATTCGTATCTGGCGTGTTAATTTATTTTTTTAATACAATGCTTGACACATAAATCAACATTAATATATAAAATCAGCTTTAAAATAATAAAAAAACTAAAATACACCTAATTATTAACGACGTTCCTACAAGGTTACATAATTTTGCAAAAACGTTAGAGATGGGACAAATTGATCAATTTAAACTGATCGAATAAAAAAATAATTAATTTGATGTTGTTCATGAAAAAAGTATAAATGCCTTATTTATTGGTAAATAATTGTGTTAAACACACTATAATAGGCTTGTTTTTGCGTGTTTTATACCAATTTTCGGAAACAGAGTTTCATGATTGCATGAAATAACTTATAAAAATCGATTTAATCAGTGATCAGTGATTTCCCATCACTAATGAAATTAGTTTGACAGCTGTCACTCTAATCAAGCTATATTTTAAGGACTATGGTCAGACAGATCTACAAACGGCAAAAAAAAAATCCCCACGTTTCTAAGTAATATATTAAGGAATGGATACTTCTGTCCTCTAAGTTAAGTAGGAGATTTTTCTAATCGAGAAATTGATGAATTTCGGATTGCTTTTGATACGAGCAAAGGAAATTTTACATTTTGATAAAAAAAAACTGGTATAAAATATTTCGTTCTGTTATTTCTGTGATTCGAGATAGGTTACAATGGTTTAAGCGTGAAAAATAAATTACCGTCGTTTGCGAAAGTTTACCTATTGTAAATAGAATTACAAATAGTAACAATGACAGCGCATGCGTGGGCGGAGTAGGGAATAAAGATGGACAGATGTGGGAATATTTATCCCGGTCAACAATAAACGTCCGATCATCCATTAATAAAGTGACTAAACTGCACGCGTTTCAATGCAGTTTAAACGCATACCGTGACTGTGAAATGCGCATTCAAACCTTTGTGTCGACTTCCATTTATAGACGACAGCGTTACTAGTAATTTGTCGTATTTTGTGTCCCATTACAAACAGATGACTGATCGTCAATAATATTCTATTTATGCGAACCATCTCTAAATTTTATATTGAACGGAATAATCCGACCAAACGTATTCATCTATAGACAAATATTTTTAAAATTTAATTTTTAAACATTCCATTAAAATGCTGGGTTTTAATCGTGTTTAATCCATAAAATTTGTCTGTAATCACTTTGAGTTTAGTGCACGGCAAAAAAATAGAATTAATTGAAAAAAAATATAATAAACAAGAAATCTAATTATCGATACATTTTTATCACGAGTATCCAAAAAGAACAATTAATATAACTTTTTTTTTGTTGTAATTACTTAAAAAAATATATTTTGCACAGAAATATTGCAAAATGTTTGTATAAAACTTACAACGAAACTTGTGGGCTAAAAACTGGTAGAAGATGAATATGATACTTACATAAATTATGCTTTAGTAAAGCATATAGTTTCTACTAAATAATAACAGATGATTATGTTCAGATAATAATATTTTATGTAAATATTAGTGAATTGAAAGCATTGTAACGTGGGTATAAAAACGATATTTCCAAAAATTCTAATCGTAAATACGTATAAAAAGTTTCTAAAAAAATACGTAATCAAGCCATATATTTTCTCAACAATGCAGAGATGTATTAACAGACGAATTTTATTATTTTATTACTGCTGTACGAATGGTCAAAATAAATTATCATCTAAACTAATTCATTATTTGCGACTTCGCGGCCCACATATTTCAACAATTCTCCTCGTGTAGTATTACTAACAAAACGCTAACGTTTCATAAAAATACAAAAAAAACTATAAGGAGTTTCGTGTGCGGGCGACACAATAACCAGGCGACCAGGTGTTTGAGGGAGATATCGAAAAAACCGAGAGAATTAATAGTCTCACTCACCCCCGCGCCACTGCCATAGACGAGTAGGGAGCTTTATGTATTATTATTTCGACAATACAATTGAAAAAATATTTCTGTGTCATTGTAAACGTTCTAAGCTAAACCTAGCATTGTTAATATTTGGCTTTAGAGATAAAAATCACAGATAATTTATTTACATACACCATGCTCTATTTTGAAAATTTCTTTTTTGGAAATGCGAACGCAAATTAGTCATATTATCAAGTTTATTATGTGCGTTGATAAACTATTTTCAACTTAACAATAGTTTTAAGTTTAAGTCTATAGTGTTATTTTTTCTGATTTTGGTTAGAAAAAATATTTTACGACACATAGAACCGCATAGTTATTTTCTAAAGTTTAAATAAAGGTAGAGATTTTAAAAACAATTGATTGGTGCATTGAATAAGATGGAACTCATTACTCATTCCCGGGTTTCACAAATGACATCTGTAAACTATGTAACTGGCGTTAGAATCTAATTGATAAGGCCGTAAATTCTGCTTAGCTTGGCACGTTACTAGGACTATGTAGCACATTCCTTGACAGAAATCAAACACATATCCTTGGATTATGTCGTCAGTTTCCGTGTCCGCCAATTGTGAGCTGCGTTAGTTCAGGTATCAGGGCAGCATAAAGTGGGATTAATAGCGGGTGTCCGTAGCCAAACCTCACGATATCCTGGTAACAATATTACTATCGGTGAGTAGTGGAAATTCATTATTTGAATCAACCCATTTTTTTCAGTTTAACAATAAAAAAAAGAGATTTTGTAGACCAGAAAATACATAAAATAATTAGAATGATTTTTATGCATTCCTGATTGATTTAATAATATTAAATCTGATTAAAATAACACAGGTTCCTTAAAGCCTGTTCGCAATTACAAAAGTGCAACATAAATCCGATACGGTAATAAATAATTACGTTTGAAAAGGGGTATGTAGATACAAGATAAGGGTACAAATACAGTGGGTATACTCTCACATGGAGTTATTTGTCGCTCCTGTGTTATGCAATAATTTAAAGATTCATCGCGCTCCGTTAAGAAAGACTTCGTCGATTTAAATATGTTCATGGTACTTTATTTTATTATTATTATAAATAACTTATATAGCACCATTTTTCAAATATAATACCCCAAAGGCGCTAAACAAAGCGATTCTATAGAAAAATAAATTAAATTGAAACTTTAAAATTGGTAATTTAAGTCAAACAATTTATTTTGTTATTACATGCTGCGGATTTATTCAAACGATTTAGAGAACAAGTGGGTTTTAAGTTTTCTTCCGAAACATCACTTCACTCTCACAGCCTCGCACCTCTGCTGGGAGAGCATCCCATGCCATAGGGCCTTCGACCGCAATGCGTGTTCACCGAATTTAGTGCGCTGTTTGCGTAGAGGTATATTGACTTTTCCTCTCGCCGTAGACGTAGCTGATCTAAGCGTAAGACGCCTGTCAGCTAGTTCATCTGGAATGCATAGTTCCCTTAGATACTTCGGAGCAGAGTTGTGGAGTGACTTGTCAATACATAAGTCAACACAGTTTTTTTTTCCACCCTGTGCGGTAACGTAGCCAGTGATGTTCCCAAAGTAGTGGAGTAATACGACTAAGTTTAGAGATTCCGTAAACAAGCCTCGCTGCGGCATTTAATACATACTGCGTAAATACCAGTACATTAACAGACTCTAGACACTACAAACGCATTTATTAATTGACGAGCGGCATCAATCAGAAATTTTTTAGGTATGCATTTAATTTGTCTCAGTTGATAGAAGCATGAACTTATCATTCTACTAATTGGAGCATCAAAAGAAAGGTCAGAATTAAGGAAGACTCCGTAGTTAAATAATGGGTAAAGCGGTACTCCTTACATCTGGTAGTGCCGTATCCTGAATCAAATTGTGACGTCTAGCTGAAGCCATTCATAGGTACTCCAATTTAGATAGGTTAAATGGTAATCTATTTTCAGCCATCCAGTTTCCTATTTTCTCAACTTATCCATTTATTAAATTAACAAGCACACTTCTCTCGCCTGGTTTGCAATAAAAATAAAATTTTGTATCATCCGCACAGCAGTGAGACCACAATCCACGTTGTTTGGTAATGTTTTCTATATCTTTAGTGTATAGATGATAGAGGAGTGGTCCGAGTACTGACCCTTGAGGTATTCCAGTAGACACCTGAAAGTTGGGTGAGATTTTACCCTGGAAAACAACTTCATATTCTCTTTCATTAAGATGTGAACTGAACCACATATGTGCCTGACCGGGGATACCATAAGTTTTCTCAAACGGATACTATAAGACATAAGTAAAATATTATGGTCTACAGTATCAAATGCAGAGCTCATGTCTAAAAGAGCCACTTCAACCAGATGACCAGAATCTACCGCCATTATAATATTAGACAGCACTTTTATCACTCCTGTCTCCGTATGCGGATTGGCTTACCGAAAATAGAGAATTCTGCTCAATATAATTAACGAGCCTATGAGAAGCGATTATTTCAAGTATTTTTTTTACGATGGGAAGATATCAGCGCAGCATAAATAGGGCGAAAAACTGGAAAGGTCTTCAAAATCTAGTTCGGATTATTTTTAAAATGAAGTTACATTTTTAAAAAAAAACTTTTTTGCTTTCTTTATGGCTTTTGGAACAATGCTGTGCTCCATGGATGTATTAAATAAGTCTGTTAAAAATGAAGCTAATACGTCAATAAGCTAAGTTTTTTTAAAACCACGGTGGAATCGGATCTATTATACATTGTTTGTTCGGTAATGCCGCAACAATCCCTTTAACGCCATTTACACATTTTTTGTGAGGCCTTTACTGAAATTACCGGTTTTTTCGTTGAACTAGGTGCCAGTCTGATTTCTTCGCCTTTATTTGTAAAAATGTCGACAAAATCAGAAGCAGTAGCGCCTGTATTAGATGTCTCTACTACACAGTCTCCACGAACAGATTGAAGGCTGCGCCGGAGTTGTTGTGGAGACTTCTCTGTACTTTCTTTGATTTTGTTTTTTTTATAAATATCCAATAAGAGGCTTGCATTTTTTACCATATTGATTGGTCTGAAGTTTACAGTGTATTTCTGAATTTACGTCTTAACTTTTTCTTTTTGCTTCGACAATTTTTGTCGAACCATGCATATAATTTCCTTCCGGTACGTTCCTATTATAACGTGATAAAAAACTTTAATAAATCAAAAATAGTATTTCAGTTATAAGTTATTAACAGTTCGTTCGAATGTGTAATAAGCCTAATAAATGCTATATGTGCCTGTCGGTGAACCAAAAAAACATACAAATTTTGTGTGGGTTAGTAGGTATACTAGAAAATATTGTTTGCAAAAGTTCGGTCATGCATACATAAGTAAAAGTTCATTAAAATTTTGAATGACCTGTACCCACTTAACTAATAATTTCTAAAGTTATTAAAAATGTAGTTCTCCGGATATATGCATACGTTTATATATATATATATATATATATGAAAAGAGAATTAGTGGAACTAGCAATTTGCAACAGATTCGGTTACAAAATATGACTATGTGCAGTTATAATAATTCTTTGAAGTTATAAAAAGAGTCATAAAACGGGACATTTTGGAAAATACAACACTATGAAAAACAAATTTAATTCCAACAAAAGATACTTCTAGTATAAACGGAATAATATTTACGGAAACCTTCTCGATAAATTGCGTTTCAAGCCTCTGTGAAGAAAATATAATCAAAACTCAAAGCCAAATCCACTCGCAGCTTTAAACGCTCTTCAATCAATCATTTCACTTGAAAGCAATTTGTCTCTGCTTTGAGACTTGCTAAGTAACTTCGTTCGCTACATAACGCTGCAAAATCGTTGGTTTGTGGAGGGGAAATTCACTTTCTTTAACAAGCATTTAGTTGAAACAATCGGATATTTTTTGCTACAGATTTTTAACATACCGAGAATAATGATTTGTGAATCCCAATAAGATCTTAAATTAATTACCATATATGTCGGTATTAGTATTATAATATGTACTAAATTGTAGAGATATATAATAAATCGCCCATTTTGATATGAAATTAGAATACATTGAGCTATAAAATTGTCAAGATAGCATTGTCATATCAATAAAGTTATGTGATTTTTATTTTACTGCTCATCAAAATCCTACATTACAGCAATAAAATGTTGAAAGATGGGTATATAAAATATTTAATAAAAACCGTATAATTTAATGGATCCTACGCCTACTTAATATTTCTCTCAACAGGCTTATAACATGAAGATATTTAAGTTTCAATCACTTTTTATCTTCTTTGTTAAACTTTTCATAAAACAAAATTGTTCAAAAGCTATAATTACTTTGATCTAAATGACTTATTTCGAAGCTGGAATAATTTGTTTTGGGAGTTTTCTCGAAGTGTGCAAATAAATAACTTTCACCTTTTCAATAAATCGCTTCGATGCACACAATCGGTAGGGGTGGGCAATGAAAGAGTTTCTTTACCTCGCGGACCAGGGTTACATAATGGAGGAAGAGATAGATCGTACAAACGTTAGTTGAAGGTAACGACCATAAGCGGCCGAGGAGGTGTCGCCTGGGGTCATTGTTAAAAACAAGCCGGTCGGAAAATTCCGAGGGTGAATTACGCGCACGCGTGCACCCTTCTGCGATCCTGGGATTTTCTTCTGGAATCCTGGCTTAGCAGAGTATGGCTGAGACAGATAAGGTACCGTGCCCCCAGCAAAGAATGTTGACTTTACCTAGAAAGCTAGTTAGTACGCCTAGTTTGTGTGTTTATTAAGCTGTATTTTGTGAAATTACTGTTGAAGGGAAATGTGATAGTACTTAAATAATTTTTCGGTTTCTTACATATTGATGAAAACTGAATCCTGCGATTAGAAGTCTTAGCATTCTTACCTGAAACAAAAATAAACAAATTATTAGGGCTTATAAAATTGGAATGAGTACATAATTTGTAGAATACGTCATTATAAATTCACAGAACTCGAACCTAATAAATATAAATTATATAGAAAACGTATTTTAATATGCTAATCGCAGGCTGTAAATGTGAATATGTTTTCTAAATCCTCCTAACCGGGCAGCAGTAAACTGAAGGAGGTAACCGAGGAGGTATGGAAAGCTCCAGGGAAATTGGTTGTGCGCCGGTGATTAGGGGATGAAAGGGGCGGCAACCCAAACAAGCGGTCTGACACCCAAGGTCCTGGATAATATTGCATGATAAATAACTGCAGTAGAATGGGTGAATTTACATACAAATACAAATAATGTTTGTTAGCTTAAGTGAGCTGCCTTTATTGTACTGAAGTTGGAAACAGGTACTCGTACAATTAAAGCACCCAAATGCCGCAAGTAAATATAACGAGACTGTAATAAAACTTCCATACAGTAGCTGAGGATCTTCTAAATATATTTCAACAAAACCACGGTTAAATTAAAATTATGAAATATGATTTACCATAAATGTAGTGGTGGATCACGAAATCAAATGGTAGCACGACAAAGAGAATGAATGAAATATTTAAGAAATTCATTTAAAAGTAAATTTGAATTTTTAAGTGGATAAAATCCAAACAATGGAGCAGCTTATATTAGCTTTTGCATACAATTAGTCGCCGTAAGAAAGCTCTCGTTTCGTCCACAAGAATATAGGCTCAATTTTGTCGACAAAGGGCCGCGCTGGGGAGGTGGGGGATAATTATTTCCGAAATGAAAACTGAATTCGCCCGCTATCAAAACAGCGAACCGCCCTCACAAAGGGTGCATCCGGAGTGATTCAGGCCTGCTGGAGCGTGCTCCTGGGGGGACGCAGCGAAGGGAGGGAGCTTAAGGAAGGATCCAAGGGATGCAAGGACGAGCTTAGGAAAATACTTGTATGAAGTGAATGCTAAGTTGGAGGTGACAGGCACTACTACATGTGTGGCGAATCGAGCGATGCGTTTAATTACGTAAATATTTATTTCTGCAACGATAACTTTCTATTACGAGATTTATATTCTTCTCCTGAAGAATTCTCTGATTCCAAGAAGTACTTAAGCTTTTCATTTGATACCTGGTTTAATTCACTTTTATTTGTCTCGAACTTTGTTAACAGGAAATCCACCTCCAGTAATTAATTAGGCATCTATTCCGTAGTCGAACTGGCGCGGACTATTGGTAGAAATGATTAAACAAAATCTCCCACGAACGTCGTCGTTTTTCTTCACAAAAACAAACTTGTTCCCGTTTAACCTCCGCAAACTCCGACCCGAGGCATTGCTCGAATTCCCGAAGAAAATTATTAATGTTAACCGAAATTGGTTTCTTTTAAAGAAATAAATTTCAAGAATCCGAGAGTAGTAAGAGAAAAAATAAATTGAAATCGACTTCGTTGCCAGGCGAAGGAATTAAGTTTTGTGTGCTAGTAGTTCCTATAATCATTTTAGACGAATGTCGAACTAAAAGAAAATTAGTAATAAGAAGTTTCGCGAATTTAATTTTCATAAAACAAAATAAACGTTGAAATTCGTCATACTTTAGATTCACACTATAACCCAGACTGTAATAGAAATGTAATAATATTCGCGTTAATGTTTACTCGTATATTATGTAGAGCTACGTAAGGAACCATGTAGGAATAGTAATTAATTTAGGGATGCAATATAAGGGTAAGTAATATCTAATATCCCCCATACTCAAAGATAATGCGTTTTAGTTTCGTACAATACATACACTGTGGTAAAATTTTAATAGAAGACGTAACAGTATAACTAAGCTATCTGCAAATTCCAATTTTCCGCCGTAGAAGATATTCGCATGGAAAGTCAATTTTAGCGAACAATGATAGCGTAACGTACCCTCGAGACATATTTGAATAGTTCGTGTATTCCCCTGAGTAGGCTGTGGTAGTTTCTTGAACTTTCTGCCTTGTATTCATGCCGAACTTCTGTTATAATATCTACTAAATATTTCATTAACGAGCGACAGAAGAAAAAACTTTTATTCCTATGATATAATGTGATATACATATGTGCTGTACTGTATATAGGCACATTATGGGATTATACTGAATGGTTAGCTATACCGCGACCGATATTCAAGTGCAGATGAATTTTCTTATTTTTAACAATATACGTTGCATTTATCAATTATTTATGTTACCAATTACGAGGAAGCTACTAATTGGATCTAATGAAAAGTATTTAAAATATGTGTCGAATGATATTATAAATGTTTGTTTGGCTTTCCGATAAAATAATTTTAAAAATATTCAATTAAATGTGTTCTCATTATAATATAAAATAATATTTTATCATAAAAATTCATCAACTCACTCTTTGATGCGCCTGAACTACTGAGCTCAATAAAATTAAATATCCCAACTAGAAACCTCAGACAAAACTTACTCTTTTATACCGATAACCATTGAACTAACTATGGTTTTCATTTCCCTATGCCCAGAATTCTTAGGTCTGCTAACAAACATACCAGTCTTGATTTCTTTGATAACAATTTGTCTTATTTCAAATTCAAAAAATTCAATCAATCAATCAAAAGAATCAAATTCAATAATAAACACCTCTCTCCCGCTTTCGTTCCCACAAAGTCTACTATAAACCATCGAGTCTTTCTACTTTTTTTATAATAATTTTCTATGTATAAATGTGTCCATAAAATTGCCCATTGGGCGTATATATAAATACATAAATAAGATGTATTATGAAAAATAAATACCTATGTCTATGTCAGGTGTTTTTCAACGTGCACGGGGAAAAAATGCCGAAACTGTAATATAGAATCCATTTCGTTTACGAAGTACAATACTCAAAGAACATTCGTTTTTATGGGTACGTTTAAGTGAAAAGGCCAAAGAAAAGAGGCACTTTCGTTTGAGGTATTGGAAGAATTGAATCAAGTTATGTTGAAGCTGACATAGCAAAGGAAATATCCAATATCTTCGAGCATTTTAAGCCATTGCGTAAAAAACAACGTAAACAATGTACGAGTATAATATCGAATAACTACTGATGATAAGAATAACAAATAATAGTAGAGAGAGAGACGTCAATTTATGCAATTCAACTATGATAAAGTATCAGGGTAGCAGAGGATACTAGGGTTATTCCCAAGTAGCTGCGAGCCCTAGGGCACTTGATCAAACAGACGCGTGTGGTAACGACAGAACCGGGGATAAAGATCTTCTCTTGGAGTATGTTTCTCTGGTACTGATATCTCTTATTAAGAATATATCCGTAGGTAAGGGGAGCGGGAAATTGAATTTCATAATATACCAAGAGATAACTTAAAATACCTATTGTTATCACGTAAACATTAAGATAAGTCAAACCCAGAATCGAAAATAATATGAGTTACTAAATAATATCAGAAAACAAGTATTCGGATAAATATAATAAAAATAAATATGCTGTCAACAAAAAAGGTACTGACAGTAAGCGTAGGGACCGGTAGCGTAAACTAAAATTATTTGTGTTATTTAGTTTGAATGGCGTGCATGAACAGCATGTGCCCGCGACACATTGCGGAAAATGCAAATATTAAATACCAAATGGTAGATAAAATGTTTGGAATAAATTTATTTTACAAAAACACATTTAACCGTTTGTGTTTTTACAAAAGTACTTGTCGATGCGGCTTTTTATGTCGAAATACTAAAAATTGCGATTTTCGTTTTACGTTCAATTTCCTAAAATACTTTTTTTTAAGAAAAGGATATAAGAAAAGCGATTGAATTAATCGAGCGACTTCGACGGAAAACATTGAAGTCCCAACCCTAACGTTTTCCAATCCAAGGAAATTGTGTTAATAACATGTGGGGTCGGTACTCCATCAGCAAAGAGGGGATGTTACAAGGGCTAGAACTGAATGGCCTTTAGGCGACTGAAAGTCGATTTCAAATCGGAAAGATATTGAAAGAGAGATTCGATTAAACGGCTTAACGAGACGTTTAAGTTTGATAATACAAGAAGATACACAACAAAGAGAGGTAAAAGTCAATTGACTTTAATAAAAGACTGTATCGAGTGATTCTTTATTCACTGTAAAAGAAAAGAAAAAGAAAAACATGAATAGCATCAGCAAAACCGTACGAGCTAAATATAAACGAGTTGTTATTACAAAACGAAGAACCTTTAAAACAAATGAAAAACATCGAAACATAATACAGATGAGAGTCAAAGAATTTATTTAATTTTTGCTTTAGTAAGCTATTTTTATGTAAATGTCTGAACATTGTTTTACGCATATTGAGCAAAATAATAACATTTATTCAACAGGACTGAATATTTAGTTTAGAAATGTATATTTGCTTTTATTTGTGAAAATAAATAGGGAAAAAACGGGACCTAAAACCATATACATCGTAAACGAATCAATAAAATGAAGTCTTTTGTATGAAGGAAATACGGATAACCTAGAAAATAATATTAAACCGCAAGCGATTCCACGCGCCGCGGTATCAAGGAGCCAAGAAAAATACACGGACATCATATTATCAACACGTTCGCGTTCCCTCGATTTGACGAAAAATGAAATATTATTTTCGATACGCGGTCTGAAATCTACTGGTTGGAAACGAAAATAAATGGTGCGTTGCTATTGCTTTATTATTAATATTATCATTCTGACAGGGATAAGACGGACGTGATAAGCTGTAAAAATGAAGGGGTTTTAAAAGGTATTTCATATAACCGAGCGATCAGTCTTTATTAGGGAAGTTCTCGATAGGTACGTAATAATTTGCAATTAATACGAAGTGATATTGTTTGAAATTGAAAATAATGGCTTTTCAGCTTAAAACAAAAGCTTTTACGTTACAATTAGTATTCACAAATAATATCACATTTCATTGAAAAGCAGTTTGCGATTACATAATAATATAATGCTCAAAGTAAATACAAATTTGTACTCGTTACAAACAATGCACTGATTCCATTTATTTGATTGTAAAATGTAGACATTTCAATTCCATTTTATTTAACGTCAGCGAATGCACTTTCAAACACAAAATTCATTAGGAATAAATGTATTAAATGCCTGGATGGCCTAGATTTACCGCATAAAGCATTCGATTTATAAAGAGAAGCGGTAGAATTTACGATCTTGTTGAAAACTCGACGCTGATTGGATCGGCAAAAACTCCATCTTCCAAATGAAGATCTGGTGATATCGGGAGAAATAAATAGGGCAGCATAATCTCTCGGTCTACGGGGCTCGACCAGAAGTACAAGAACACGGGAAGTCGGAGGGAGATAAGACAGGGGGGCGGAACTAAGGGAGGAGAAGGGATGCAGCAGTTTCCAGATAATCTCTAATCGGCTTTAATTTATTGCCATTCTTTGATTTTGACAGAAGGCCATGTTCACATATGTATTAAAAACATACAAAATAATTATTAAATAAACAACGAAATGTATATTCACGCTTTGAAAAATAAAACACTTCTAACCGAGCGAAAGGGTTCAACATTATAAATGGTAATTTTAACCTCGTGTCATTTCAGAGGTTTTGGTGGAGTATAAAAATAGCCATTTAAAGTAATAAAAACCCGACGCTAGATAAAGTACAATATAGAAACGTATATCTCTCGGAATTTTGATAAAGGGCATTTCGAATAAGACAACATTTTCCACCCATTACCTTCGTTTCCCGCCACCCAGTCTATGGGCTGCCGTTTGAATTAAATATAAAAAATGGTAATAAATCACTCGGCATCCCCCAAACTTCCTCCCAGTAGTAGATTAGAACCGAATAGATTTGCCAGGAGCGGGGAGTATTCTGGAGCGAAAAGCTGCTAGTTTTGTGGATTCGGTAGATTTTTTCCCAGTGTGTATTTAGATCTATTTTTTAAGCTGTAGTTTGAGATAAAAAAGGAGAAAAGAGAAGAGCTTCGCAGTAACCCGATATCTTATTTCCGTTGTAGAGGTATTTCGCAATATATTTTAAAGTAAAAATCGTGTCAAGCTCGATTTCAGGAAAGTTCAAATAGCTGAATTATTTTCTTGGCTTCTGGGCGTTTTCGCTTTACGAGTAAGTAAGATCAGTGTAAAATACGGAAGATTCAAAATTGGTAATTTAAACGGTCGTGTAATAAATTATTCATCTTTTAGACGGTCGTGCGGTTCTTAGGCAGCATTATTTTCAAAAACATACATCGCGATTCAATTTCGTAAAATCGCTGGGTAAATACTGATCGAGTTTCAATAACGTTCAATTATGACTTAATACCGTGGAAGAAATTGTAAGACGGGCAGTAACAATACAAGATTCGAAGCACACCATGAGAATCTGCCGCATGAAGAAACGAGTACTTTATGGCACATGGAATTACAAGGTCGGGGGATCATGGCAGGCTTGTTTAAATAAAACCAGCAGATAAAATCCATTAACCCTCGAAATGCGCCAACGTATAATTTGGATGATATTGGGTTTTACTGTTGTTTGAATCCAGAAACCCGTTACATCAAATTTCAAGATCAAATTCGAAAATAAATAAAAATAAAACGGCAAAGTCTTTTTTAATTAATTTTTTTTAGAATACTCGAAAGAATTTAAAAAATCAAGTTAATGTATTCAAAATCTGTAAATTCAAACAGGGTAATACGAAAACGCCACACCTTTTTGTATGATCTGAACAAAATGTTTTTAATGTTCTTAAATTAGTAGTTATTACATAACTTAAAAATCAGGCGGTAATTTTGGCACGAAACTGAATATTTGGGGAAAATAAAAATTTCGGGAAATATGTAAATAAAAATACAATTAGCAAGTAATTATAAGACGATATGTTTTACTTATTAAGTATGAGCACATGTCTTAAGAATAATATTGAAGCCTGAAAAAAAAACCTAGGGTTTTCAATGGGTAAGGTCGTGGTTGCATCATGTGAGAAGTTCAGAAACGAATAAGACATCCTTTATGATTATTATTATGCTGGCCAAAAATACAATTAATGGACTATTGTAATATTGGAGAAAGAACCGTAAACCTGAAAATTTAACGGTTGAAGATTAAAACCCATATATTACATTACATCATACACCGAAGAAATTCATAAATTGAATAAAATACAAATTTCACTGTTCACCAAATCCAATTCAAACTCTGGAGTATAGAAGAGTGATTGCAGTTCAAATATTCCTGTTTAAACTAGTAAACAACGTCGTAGACTGCCCTTTACTTACAAGATCTTTAGAATATCTTGTACCCAACAGAACAAGACTCTATACTTCATTTAATTTGCCAGTACCTAGGACTAACTCAAGGAAAAAGAAAAACTACTTTTTCTTTAGAAAATGTCATTATTATAATACTGTTCTCTCCGGTCACGCAGACATTTTTTATCTCTCCTGTGTGAAATATAGAAGATTCCTCATAGACAGTACACCCACTAAATATACATATATACGATGTCAGCAATTATGTATGTACTCGTAGGTTCATTATTATATTTTGTACCTTTTACATTATTTTTGCATAACTTTTTTTCTTTTCTTATTCCTTAAATTTAAATTTATTTTGTTTCTATATACTTTATTTTTATTACTGTATATAAATATACTCGTATGTATTTTTATTTTATTTGCAACTTTTAAGTGCCTAACATTTCTTAATTGTTAAATTGCTTTTATTTTGATACCGATAATGTACTTAATCAATAGCTTAAACCACTGTGGAAAATTTATATTGACTGTTTTCACAATTTTCGTTAATATATATTCTTATTTTCGGTATATAATATATTTGAAAACTGTTGTTTTTTTTCCCAATAAAAAAAATATATAATTTAAACAAAAAGTTGACTTTTCTACAAGTGTTCAGTATTTTTAAAATGGTGTAATTATATTTTTTTAAATTTAGAAATATTAATATTAAGAAGTTAAGGTTTGCAAATTATTTGAAAGTTATGAAAACTGGAATTTTTATAAACATTTTTATGCACAGTTGTTAAAATATAGTTTTTTATTCATAAAAATACATATTAAGGCAAAAGTGCAAAAGAAAAAAACTAAACGAAATACCACACCAAAAAAGGACAACCTCTTGTGCTTGATATAATTCGAAATAAAATATTAATCTTATTATTTTCCATTGGTCATGCCAGGAAAATGTAATCCAGGTCATAATCATGGTCGATGCATTAACTGGTTCATATAGATACATTATGAACGGTTCTTATACCTGTTTATTGTTTCTGCTCTCCTGGTACTCGACGAAATTTTTTTATCGCTCGAAATTGCATCGTTAAACCAATACCGAATGCATTTTCTGCAACAACATTGTGTGCAGTCTCTTAAGATGAGCAATCGGAGATAATAATTGCAACTGACGAATAGTGGGGAAAACCTTATATTCTAAGATGCAATTACATCATCCTATTATGCTCAATTAAAATTTTAATAGCGTAATAACATGATATTCAGATACATGGAGAAAAAAAACCTTTATTTTTTTGTTTGAGTATTTTTTACACTATTCGAAATAAAATTAGTCATAAAAACGATTTATTGGCTGTGTTAAGTGTGTAACATTTCATACGCTACTTGGTACTCAAAGAACAAGACATTTTTTTTTTTTTATTTAATTAAAAAACTAAGATACTTACATTCTAATTAAGATGCAATGCCATAATTAAATTTCGAAGAAGAAAAAAGGAAGTATATTTTATCTATATATATTTTTATTTAAAAAATTCTTACATGTCAGTGTTGAAACATGAATGACAAACTTATATCTAGTTGAATTTTAAACAAAAAAACTATGAGTTAAAGGTGTGATGATATTTTAAAGAATTTTTATGTGTACCCGATGAAATTTAAAAATGAAAAATAGTTGAGATTCATTCGCACCATAACAAGCGTATTTAAAAATATTTTTTTCTTAATATTGCCAAATAAGGTTCAGAGTACATGAATAGGTTCAGAGTAAAACTATACAATTGTAGGAAGATATAAACTTAATTTACCACCCACAGAAAAAAGCGAAAATTTAATACGGGGAGAATTTAACGATTTAATTACGGTGTCGTAAAATATGTAAATTTTAATAGGGTTTTTTTCGGCGAGACTCTTATGGGTTATAATTTACAACTTTTTTTGGAACTGCCGCGGTTCGGTCTAGTTAAAAGAAGATTGTCACATCGTAAAAGCGTAGAATGCGTATGAAGCGGGTTGTCACAACTCTGAACACATTGGGCATTTTACACCCCGAATAATATAGAGAGCGAAATATAAAACTCTCTTTGTTTTCGTAATATGCAAATGTAAGTTTAGTTACTCTCACGAAAATACACTATAAAGACATTTTTCAGATAACGCGCCGAATTAAAAACGAAAAAAAAATTGCATAATTAAATTACGTGTATAACTAAGTGTGTGACTAATTAAGTGTGTGTGACTTTGATATTCCCTTATTTAAGGTAATCTCCATCCCTGTTGTAATTTGTTAAAATAAGTGTGTTATCCAGATGTTCATTACAATTTATGTATATGTTATAATTTTTATTTTTGGTATTCTTTATCTTCATGCTTCCACTTTCTATTATATTACCTCCCAACTCAACCAAGGGCCCTTGGCCTCATTGAGTTGGTGATACTTTATTATTTTATTTGTAATGTACATCTTTGTTTAAATAAAAACAAATAAATAAATGAGGAATTTCATATCGAACAAAAAAACATATCTGCTAAGGAGTCACATTATTTTTATAGTGCAATACTTTAGCTAGGTGTTTCTTATCTACATCAATAAAGGTTTCAGCTCTTTTATTTCACCAACGTCGACAAACGGAAGAGTTGAGGAAATAAAGGAATTCAAACACAGGCAAAATGGTGAATATTATAGTGTGTAAAGTGGCCACCTAAACCAGCCAATGATAGGGCATAGGCCCTGTAAATGCCAAGACTTCCATGTTACTTTTTCAAAAATATTTTCCCTCTCCGTTGCAATAAATTTTACGTATAGTTCATAAATCAACTATGTTCAGATTATGTAGAAAGTAATGATGAGGAATGATATCTCTAACAATACATTAAAAAATTATAGGAGAAATGTAACGGAATTTATAAAAACAAATAGTCCTTTATGTAAGTTATGTGAAATAATTTGTAATAACCTGTTAGTATAATTTATTGTAATACATTTTATAGTGTTAATAAAATTTAACTAAGCTAGTCCATTTAAAAAAACAATTATGAACTTTGTTTTACTTATTTTTGCATGATGTGTTTCAAATATAATTGATGAAAATTATCTAAATATAGCAAGCTGTGATTAATATACCAATGTCGGAATGTCGTATGTATTGGTTATTGTTAGTGAACCATAATAAATAAAATGAAATTAAAATAAATAAATAATTTATGGTGAGAAGTAATATTCAAGCGATGTCCAAAAAAATACAAAAGAACAAAAATATATTTCTTAAAATAAGACACGTTAAATAAACTTATATATTTCAGTTTATATAAAAAAAATTAGCATCAAAACATTAGTAGGTTTAATGCTAAAAGCATCATCCTCCAACTAATAAAAAGTTTTAATACTTTTTATTTACCACATACGTACATACTGAGGTAAAATAAAAATATGTGTATAATGGGTGAACAAAACGTGCATAAAGGTATTTTTCTCCGAAGTAATTTCGAAAATCACGGTGATTAATTCGAGGCTATTAAAAAGTAATGCTTAATTTTACCACGAAGACGAATAAACCTTGACGTATCATTCTAAATCAATCACTTATTAACGACCTTATATCTGTCCGCGGAGAAAATACTTAGATATTATTAAGATTCGGCCATTTTGTTGTTAATTTACCGGGAAGGTTTTCGTGAATCACGCGTTTTACGGCGAACCCAAAGCGAAATAGGTCGTGCCAATTAAAATAAGGCTTTTAAACTAAATTCCTATAAAATGAGGTATTTCCGCTATGTTTGATTTATTTGCGAGTTTTAAGATTGATTTATTTGTTTAAATCTAAAAACAAAGTTTCATAAGGTTGAACAAATTTAAACATCTTAGATAAAAAACCTGCGTTAAGCAAGAATGTTTTAGATAACAATTAAACATGATATAATACAAAACATGGCAATTACAGCGACAAATAATAATAATAATCTTTATGTTTTTTTCATTATGTATTTTTGTATAATTTAATTTAGCAATTAATCTTATTTGGCATATTATTAATTACTCCTATTTCATACTACTGTGTAGAGTGAGTTTATAGAAACCATATCTCAACTATCATTTCAATTATGTTTTTATATATATATTATTTTTCTATTGATTTCAATGATACTATTATTTGTTTTTTTTTTCAATACTACTATAATGTACCATTATACTTTTACATTGTTGATTTCAATGATAATGTTATTTTGTATATTTGATTATGAATGAATCTAAATTTGTATAATTTATAATTTACATTTTGATATTTATGTCTGATTATCTTTCATAAATTGTATCCTTTGGAATTTTATTATTTATTACTTTTACCTTTTTTCTAGATTTTTATTATATTTGAATCTAATTAATGTTACTTTGTATTTGTTTTTGTTATTTATTATAGCTTGACACGGGCACAGCCGAAAGTCTTAATAAGTTCACTTATATTTAAATGAGTGTAATTTAGAATGAATAAATAAATGTATTTACATATATCTTGACGTAAAGAAAAATCAATAACCACAAATAAAAAAAATCATCAAAAAAATTATAATTTGTTAAAATGTACAGTTAATAGAAGAAAAAAAATACAAATTGTTTAATATGTAGACTCATGTGACATCATAACCACACAATGGTTACAAATTAATAGCATGCAGGTAGTTTAAATAAATAAAAAAAACAATTGAAAAATTCACAATAGGATTAATAATGTTTGACGCTTCATCTAAATACCGAGAAGAGTTATGATTGTGGTGATTATTTAGGTGATAACAGATAAATATTATTTTTTTGGCACTATAAATAATTCGTAAGTAAGAAACAAGGACCAAAATAAACTGAATGACACATAGGTATGTATATTATATTATTGATAAATAATTAAAAGCATAATATTTCATCTGAATGTTTTAATAGTTACAATATGATTAAAACAATTCCAAAAAATATTGACATTAGTCATAAGTATGAAAAAAAAGAAGAATAAAATAAAGATCATAATGCTCCGCTAGAGAAATATTGAGGAGTGGGAAAATCTCGTAGGAAATATATACCAGGTAATCTACGGTAAAAATGATCTTCCTTGAATTTTAGTTAAATTTTAACGATGCAAAATTTGATAAATACGACGCCATTAATGTCAACGCACCGCCGAACCATGAAACATCAAATGTTTTGTGACCGTGAAATGCCCTTTTAGGTTTAAGGTGCCATTTGGGACCATTGGAACCGAACACAAGGTGATTAAAATGTTCTCTGCAAAAAGCCAGAGGACTTAGTGACGTGAGGACTCAAACCTTGACGAATTATCAGTCATTCGTCACGTTTAGTAAATTTGCAAAGATTTCTGCGTTCATTAATATAATGATAAGTATTGCTGAATGCACAGAAATGCGATGGGTAATATCATTTGTATTTGTACTTAAAGACTTATTCTTTATACATAAACATAAACCTTAGTGCATTAGAATTGCAAAAATGTTATCTTTTATTGAACTTTAATTAGCCGATTGGCTTTTTGAATTTGTGTGAAAAACCATGTTTTCAGGTATTATTTGCGTTTGAATATCGTTAATATGCGATAACGCATAGTTAAATTGGTGGTATTTTAGTTGTTATTACATTGCAAATAAATTTGGTGTACGTCTAGATTAATTAAATGAAATATTAGTTTTATTATTCTACAAAAAGCTGTTGCATAGAACTCCCTTTAGAATAAAACTAGGAGTAAAATCGTGCTATCTAAGTTTCACATTAAAATGTTGTATAAATTCCATTATCTGTGCGATTTTATTTACGCAGGCGATCATAGATCACAGGAGCGTAGATCGAGAGAAGAGATAGCCTTATTTGTAACCAAGGCTCAAAACGTTCCCCAATGTAAATAAGTAGTAAATTGACAAAAAGCGGCATTAAAAAATATGCATTTCATTGTTGGTATTAAATATTTTGTTTACATATTAAAAGTAACCCTTTTACAAGAGGCCAGTGCTGCTCTCAAAGTACAAAAATGGATGTGTTATATTTAGAGATTCTTCAGAGAAGTGGAGGTATTTTTATGGGTCCCTGGTGTGTTTGCTGTGCGGAGGGAACTTTGTGACTGCAGTATGTGTAAATCCCAGGGACTATGAAGAATTATTACGGGGCGGTGTTGATTAATTGAGAATGCGTACCTACCTACAGGATAAAGTGTATCTCCCATTTTGGAAAATAATATTATTATTTACACATGCATACAAAATATTTCGTTTTTAATTCATAGAACATATTTTAAACAACAAGTGATGGAAGTATGAAATGCTTTTTGATACCGCAAAATGCTAGCCATTTGACGAGAAAACAAATAATTTAAAAATAGTTAGAAGTACTGCGGTGACGAAATGACTTCGATTCGAAGAATTTTCTTACAAATAAGCCGTTATATTTTTTTATTCAAAAGGGTAAGTAATTACAATTTACGTCTCATGTACATAAACAATTCGGGTTATCTTAAAACTCAAGTATTAGTAACGATCTTTGTCGGAATCAATCCTCATTCTATTTGGAAACTCCAATTTTTCACTCCGTGCCACGTTCTGAACCGAAAAAAAACAAACGACTACTGACAAATGATTTCATTTTTAAAAGTCTTGTTTCAAACGCATCACCTCATCGAAAAGCCAGCATAAACGAGACCTAAATTTATATTGGTGTCACTTTTTCTCTAATGCAGTCTAGTGCGCAAGTAAAGTGATGGAAGAATGAGTTCTTCAGTGTTCTAGAATCTTCGAGTGCTTGGATTTGGTGACTGGCGTTAATTTATTTCGGAAAGCGCAGCACAGTTTGGGCGGGAAGCACGATGTCGAGACAAATTGTAGTGAATAATAATGGCCGATCACTGAGAGACAAATGCGGCGTTCACAATGCAGTTAAAAATGTTTATTAAGAGCAATGATCCCTCGTGTTAGGGGCTTAGCACAGATTTGTAGGAGCTGACTAAAGAGTAAAGAATGTTCTCCTAGGAAGGCAATAAATTGTCGCTTCTACTGTTGTCCAACAGCTGTGAGAAATGATTGATTGCCTCACACAATTTAAAATAGCTAAAAGTTATTTTAAAAGCGATGAATGATTCGGTTTAAGTATATTTATTGACCTAGCATTCATTAAAAGAGATCGGTATTAACATGATTTATTTTGAAGGAAGCTTAAGAATGTTAGAATCACGATTTTAGTATATATTTACAAAAGTTACAAAAATACAATGTACTTGTATTTGCACAAATCACATTATTTTAAGGGATTAAAATAATTTTGTTCATTCAAATAATAGTTTTTTAATGAGTAAGAAACAGCAAGAAATATATACCTACCCTGGAATAGGATTCAGATTATTTACTGAAATATGTTATGAATTAAAATCGACGACATTTTGCGACGACACGCTGCATTTTGTGTGCCCATGCAGTGTCATGTGCGCTAAGTGGGTATGAGGGAATGATATTTATAAAATTCAGAATAAATAAAAACAATGTTTAGAAATATATGTAATAAAAGAACTAAACATTCCAAAGGAGCCCCAAATCTAGATTTATTATTACTGTTCGTGAAATCTAAGGAATTTTAATGATGTCAAAGCTCGCTGTTTGAAAGTAGGTATTTCTGTGTTTGACAGGCGGACTGATTTTCAGCTAATCGAATTTATATATTTTTCTCGGCTATATTTCTAACGACAGTATACGCGAATGATCTGAGTACTAGAGAACTAGACAAATTGATGTGTCGATGTCGATATGCTTCCAGTTATCAAATAAACGCAATATTATATTGATGTTAAATGAAATGTTATTAATAGTGCACAACGTCCATACTGTTAACGTATACCACCTCGATGCACCCGACAAGCTTAAAATTAACTCACATAAACATATAATTATGATTTTATAAACAGTTGAACAACTTGCGGTAAAAACACATAAACACGTGAAGATGGAATTTTAATTTGAACGTAATAAGAAGCATGTTTGTATATTTATGAGAGTTTATAAAAGATATTATTCATATTCATTAAGAATCCAGCAGGGGGAGATAGAGAGAACGGCAGATAAAAAAACATTTAAAATATTAATTATAATAAATGAGCCATGTGTTCTTGATGAGAATGTGACTGGATTCAACATGTGTTGAATATTTGTATCAAGTCTTGATAAATGTCTCTCTAGAGTCATGTGACAATCAATCCAAAAATGAAATACCCCCGGATAATAAATATAACAAAAGATAAAACATTGGAATTCCCGAGTGATTTCATTTTGATCGGGAGCCAAATCGTATTAAATACAAAATCATCATATTCATCGTATTATAATTTCTCGATTTCTAAAATTAATGTTTCGAAGAGATAAAATAGGTTGAATTTATTTGTTAAATTACAAAATTTCAATTAACAAAATGTAATACAAATCCATGATCAAGTAGCCTTATTTGAGGTCTAAATTTGTTGCAACAGAGAGGATACATATTTTTGAGAAGGGAATATGGAAGTCGGGGCATTTACCGTGCTTATGACCTGTCATCGGCTGGTTGAGTGGCCACATTACTCACTGTGTAACATTTATCATTCTGCCTATGTTTAAACATTCACATTTCCTCAACTCTTACCATTGAATCTAATGTTAGTTTTGATTTTGATAAAAAAAAAAAAAATTATAAATTCAGTCGCTAAGTTTAGTACATTATAATTTCATGCTACTGAGGAGATCCAGAATAATATTAAAAAAACGTATTTGAAAAAAAATTATTTGAATTATTAAACTAATAATTAATTATTAATTAAAATAGAAAATTAATAAGCCAGTTACTAGATTTATTGATTCTTATTTATGAATAATATTACATTTATTGGGACACAAGGCCCAACTTCATGTGACTGAAGTCCTGTGCTAAGTTGGGACAGATAATACCTACGTATACTTCAATAATATAGAGCAACAGTAATTATGTAGCATAACAAGTTCATCATTATAAAATGGCCGAAAAAAGACAAACATTTGATTAAGGTAAAACAACAGACTCAAAAAAAATAAACATGTACATTTTTTATCGTCACAGTATAAATTAAATACGTTAATGGGAATTTTAAAACAGTTTAAGTATTAGTAATAAATTGATTTTGATTGTGATAAAATTGACAAGCGAAATTAAGTGAATTTCGTTTTTCCCAAAAGCAATATATTTATAATCCAATTCCAAAAGGCCAAGGTGCTCCCTAGAAATATATTCGAAACGAAGCAGAGTTAAAAAGAAGGCGCGTCTCATCTCGCTGGAGATATAAATTTAATCAGTGTTTAAAAGTTTCTCGGCGATTAAAACTTTGCGTCAGTTTCTGTGGAGAAATGTTAACAAGAAGTTATGTTTGTTCGGGGAGACAAAAAAGCGCCGAGATAATAATTCCTATAGCCGACCCTCACGCGTCTCACAGAGTCGTGCCAAACTTGGAATACTGGAGATATCAGGAGAAGGAAGAGTGAACAAAATAGCGTTCTTCTTCTGCAACAAAGAATAAACTAGGCTTATCTTTTCGTGATAATTGAAAGTATTATTTACTAAATTTAGTAATGGTAAAAAAAGTACTACCGAAATCATTCCTTTCACGGACTACCATTTAGTACCATTGCATTGCATTTACGAAATTTTAATAAATAAAGGACGGACGGCGTTCGGGCGCAACTTGAGTTCATAGTTTTAAGTGACATTTCGAGGTGGATATAAGAGAAATTCGCTCATCACTCTAGCCATTTAATTATTTACTGAGTAACGTAACTTTTTTTATAAAACATTAACATAAAACTTGTTTACACTTAAACACTTTGTACGATCGATATTCATAAACATGATAAGAAGATTCTTATCCCGGGAACAATTATGTGACATATTGGTTTATTAAATGTTTTGGTATTGATGGATTAATATTTGATTGGATTTATTATTATAAAGTATAACTGTCCCCATTGAAATCACTCGAAAACTTATTAGATCAGTCGTGTGGATTGAATAAATGGACCATTTAAGATGAGTAAAAAATCCACACGACACGATAAAATTAAATAGGGTAGGTTAATTTTTATTGTATTGTAGTTATTTAATTTATTTAATGCCGGGCAAACGCACTAACTCGTACACACGTACAGGCCGACCAATCTCCACTCGATTTCCTTTTGCGAGATTTTTAGCTGAGAGTAGCCGCAGCATGCGTAATTTGTAAATACAAAATAATATTACAATATTTGAGTTTTTTCAAATGTTTGTAGACAAAATACTGGATTTCACCCCCTCGGGAGTCATTAAGATTAACAAATCACAACAGGGGTATTCTCCATCCCTGTTACAATGTGTTAATCTTAATGATTCCCGAGGGGGTGAAATCTAGTCTTTTGTCTACAAACATTTGGACAAACTTAAACATTGTAATAAAGCCAACTGGTCCAAGTAGAAGTTAAAAAATTGGATAATTGTTTTCAGGCGTTGACTAGGATGTGAAATAATTCAGTCAGATGAATCTCTTCACAACAATAAAGGTTGCAGATCTTTAACTTTACAAATAATAACAAATGGAAGAGTTGAAAAAGTATGAATGATCAAACATAGGTAAAATGGTGATTGTTACACCGTGTGTAAAGTGGCCACCTAAACCAGCCAATGACAGGTCTAGAAAATGCCTAGACTTCCCTATTTCCCTTCTCTAAGGTATTCTCCATCCCTTTTGTAATTTGTTTACAAAATAAATATTAAATGTCGATCCACCCTCGTTTTATTGTGTCGTGCGGATTCGGACGATAAGTGTGAAATGGGACAGTTACTACTTGCTAGACGGAGAAACCGGCATTTCTTTGAACTTTAAATACCGAGCTTCTGATTTTTTAAAGTCTTTACAGAATCGTGATGACCGGGGCGAAAAAATGCTATCATTTGGGATCGCTAAACTCCGTGACAGCTAGGAATTACCATGACAGTTCAGGGAAGTAGAGATTAATTTTACTTAACTGTTTGTCCCACAGATTATCTCGAGCGGGAGCTAAGGGGGCGATCTGTCATTTCTTAGGTGATTAATTCACTTTTTAAAGAAAACTCCGAGTTTGAAAGGAGAGATTAGGAAGAATCCTTTGTCACTTTCGGTGGGTGGCAGTTTTTGATCCCATCAAATCAAGATTGATAATGAATCCAACGTTGCAATGTCTTCGAAAGAGTGTCGCTATCGGTATGCGTTAAACTTGCAAAATAATAATAAATCTTGACTGTTAACTTAAATGGACTAATCATCTTGAAATAATTGTTAATAAACTGAGATATTTAACCTATGTGTTCAAACAGTTAAGTATTTACGCCCAGCTAAATACTATTAAAATTGTATATTATGCACTTGTACAGTCATTGCTTTTATATTGTGTAATTGGATCGGGTGAGCTTATAACAACCACATTAAACCATTAGAAACTGTTCAAAAATTTATCTTTAAAAAAATGCTTCACAAAAATCGCCCTTATCCCTCTTTCCAATTGTTCCCAGAAGCTCAAATTTTAGATATGATTAACATATTACAACAGAGATGAAGAACATTTTAGAGAAGGTAATATAGAAGGTAATATATATATATTTGTCTTATATCTAGGTGGCCACTAGATATAAGACAAATATATTGTTTACTATGTTTCAAATATATATTTAAGAACCAAAATGTATTATATTCAAATAGTAGTCAAAGAAGGAATCGTGTGTTAGAAATACCACATTGTAAAACGAGTCTAGCACAGAGACATGCATATTTTATAGACCCAAAATTTTTTCATTCTTTTTTTACTGATAATATTTTATTGATCGCAAACTTTCAAAATTTTTCTTCTTTTAAAAAACACGAACTATCTTGGATTCAAACAAAAGATACGAACTCTTTTTTTTCTATGATATATTTTGTTGTCCTTTAATAATAAGACATATTTTTATGTTTTTTTTCTATTTCCTTTTTTAATTACTATGAAATAAAAAACGTACCCTATTACAGAATGTTTTCTTTTCTCTTTCTTAATAATAAAAAATATAATACCTGTCTATTTATTATAGGAGCAGAAATTCATAAACATTTCTCGTATACCCACGAACAGGCCATGCCTTTGTGGGATTTTTTGTTTCCTATTTTTACTGTTAATATGTATTTCATTGCTATGTCATTATCCTTTATTTTTTGTGTACTCTGTTTTACCTCTCATGTAATAAAAAAATGATCGCTGCGATCGGTGCTTCAATGCAGTGCCCTATGCACCATTATGTGCGGAAAGGCGATGATGATGATGTATATGTAAAAACCTTATGGTCGTTAAGAAATAAAGTATTACCTGTTTATTCATTACGTAATACCGCGGAATAAACACATATTTTTTTTAAGGTCTGTCACGAATGTCAGTTGAAACAAACGACGAAGCATTGCGTCATTTTTATGCTGACATTAAATCAGTAGCAGTATTTAATCCCGAAAACAATGACAATACTCACAGAGAGGATTAAATTACTGAGGATTCTGTAAAGCCCACAAATGTTTTGAAAATATGATTGGATTTTTGAGTCCACTCGAATAAAACGGTGGAATTGCTAATATCATTCGCATTGGAATGATTCTCATTACATTATTTTGCATAAACAGATGTCAAAACACGAAACCAGTGTTGCAAGCGAATAAATTTAACATAATGTTTCGACAAATTTAAGTTTACAAACTACAGCACAGAGGCCTAGATATATTTCGTGCATAAAAGAAGACCTTTCAAAAAAAATATTAATTAGTTATTTTTTATTATAACGATTCATAAAAACGGAAAAATGCTGTAAAAGTTTTGTAACCACAATAAATGATACTTCGCTGTGGTTGAAAAAATCGGTGTTAGGATATTTTATTTTTATTATTATGTTAAATTTGTTATCTGCATCCATAGATAAAAAATATACACGTCACATATTAATTACTTCACAGGAAAGCACTTTCGAATTCGATTTTGGTTCATGAACTGATTTATTTTTTTAAATTGAGATTTAAAATATCATGCACATCCTTTTTGGCATACAAAAACAAGGAAATTTTAGTAATATTAAATGAAAAAACCAAATTTTGTAAAATGATGACTCCTCCATTCGGTTTTTGAAAAACAGGGCCACAAACGACGTTTTCAAGAGGTTCTCACAATATAGTTAGAGCAGTTAGAAGGAACATACACTTTGCAGTAAATGTAAGCCTTGTACATCATCAGAAATGCAGAAAATACGCTCATTCCATCTAAAAAAACTCATTTCGCTTTTTGGGTACATAATAAAAATATTAAACTCATTAAAATTTACAAAATAAACATAATTTTTAAAAATACAAAAATCCTACAACACTAAGAACATTGAATTTTCCGGAGTTAGTTGTGCACGAATAAGGTTGGTTAAGAGTTTGATCAAAAAATACAAAATTTACATAGACTGGTACGGGTGGTTCATATATAATTGTAAGAATTTAAAGTTTTTTAGTTCTTTCCTTTTTTTCCCAAGTTAATTTACATATTATTATATTTTTACAATTTTAGCACTGTAGTACTTTTATAAAACAAACAATGATTAATAACATTATGTGATTCGTCATCTATTTAAATCAAATCGATGTCTGGTTCGCGAACATTACGCACCATAGGTAGAATGCGCATAAATTATTTATAGCAAAAGGGGTCGCAGGAATAATCAGTTAATGGACACATGCTGTGTTAGGATTGTTAGGATTGCTACTCGGGGCATTTTGACTCACTCGTTCACATTGTTCAATTATGCCATGGAACTGTACTTGGGAATTACCCTGATAAGAACAAGTACATTGTATTGAGTACTTAAATAAACATAATGTACGTACATAATATTATATTGCTTAAGTTAAATTTATAGTGTCAGATAAAATCAATGGGATTTAATTTAATTGCTAAAAATTGTGTTGGCATACTGATTTTATTAACAACATTATTTATTTTTTTAGCAAGGTTTTTACAACATAAAATACCTATACAATTTAGATTTATTTAGTAATGAGCTGAAATTATAAAGTAAGGAATTGAGTCGTGGTCCCGCGTCAAGTATTTTATTTTATTCGGGATTTTTACAGCTATTACATAAAAATAAGTAGAAAAATATTAACACTAGACCCAATTACAAAAATCCACTGTTAATCTAATAAAACATAATATTATCTGTTTTTTCTTGCATACCTTTGAAATTATTGTTTTTTTTTTTACTTTGTAAATTTTTTTATTATATCCTTTTTAACTAATTTCACATATTTTTCTGTATATTCTGTGTTTATTATTTAGTATGTTAGCGTGTATTTCATTTTTATTTTTTGTAAATGCCTTTTGGGCGTTAATGAACAAAATAAATAAATATATAGGAAAACAGTTTTTATAATTGTATGTGTGCGACGTGTTGCGGATTCATAGACCAGAGGTCCGAGGTTCGATCCCCACCCACTCTACCCCAACTTGATTCCCATTTTCTAATGAGTGAGTCTTTTACAACTCGTTGAAATTGTCCCAAAAATAAAATATTTGGATAAATCATAAGGATGCAATTTTTTTGCTTAAAAAAAAACATGTACTTGTAGGGAACAAAAGTACGTATAAATCAACTATGACGGTCATTTTTAAAAACCTGATCAGAGAACAAAAACCTTATATCTCATTTGTTCAGAAAAACATACTCGAAAATAGCGAAAAGCTTGAAATTTTTTATATTTTTGTTTAACTATTACTAAATAGAATTTTTAATATGGTGTGCATGGTCTTCTTAAAAATGTTTATAAGTAAAGGAAAAATATACATATGCAACATAATATTAAGTTAGAGCAGAAGACACAGACTAATTGCATCAAAGGCATAAAATTGTCAATTTTTAGTACAGGTAATAAACTGAATGGTCGCCCAGGGTATCAGAAGCCGATTGGAATGGCAATGAAACAGTGAAATTTTGCAATTCAAAGCACAGTTAAAATCAATATTTCATGTCGCTGCTACCAGGAATAGAACCCAGGAACTGAAACATGGTAGACGAACGCGTTAACCAAGACATAACAAGGCAGGTTTATCTCCGACGTAAAGTGTAAATTCGGGGTTTGGTCATAAATATAAAAATATTTTCCTATTTTATGAAAATTTCATAATACCTTATATAAAATTGAATTCTGTGACTTCGTCTTTTTTCTGAATGGGAGGGTAATTCTACTTTACCCTTGCCTTTGGTATCATTATTATTTTCAAGTTTATTTCGTGGATTTTTTAAAATTAATAATATTAGATGCAAATATCATTTTGTCTCATAAACAGAATTGTATTCTCAATCCGCCTGGACATAGAAAAATTATTTACATAAATAAATTTAAATGGAAATTCCACCCTGGATATAGTTCTCACATAATTGCATTAGAAATAACCGTATATCCAATAGTGGAATGTACGCAATCATTTTAATTTATAACTTGTCGTGTTACGAAGTGTGTGTGCTGCCAATTGCCAGCACTCGCACTCTGTTCTAATATTTGTCATAATTCAGCAATTGATGAGGTCAAACGCACTCTGCTAATGCACTTTTCTTGTCAATTATATCGCCATCCCACCATAATTATGACACGTGTCATGACATGACAGAAGCTGCAACATGCATTACCATAATTACTATCATTCTGTATCATAACGGTTTTATAATTCCGTAACTACTCCTGACCTGTTATACCCAAATTAGCTCTAATACAAGTTAAAAAGACATTAATTTACAATGTTTCAAGTAATAAATTAAAAATAAAATGGCTTGTTTCATTATTATGAAATAAGAGATTAAGACTTTTAGATGAAAATATGGGATGGAAAAGGAAACACCGCTTTAATATATTTTTTAAATTGTGTTTTCTTTTGACTATACTGGCATAAAAAGAATATATATGGAATTATAGAGCCAAGTCGTCTGTAATTAAATAAAAATGTTGTTTCTTTTCTATACTTTATGTATAACATGTTCTTAATATGTTCATATTAGTAAGAAACTGGATAAATGTATAATATACTCTTTGAACTTAAAAAGTAAAATATTTTTTTTGTTGAAAATGTTTTTATTTCGTTCAAATTTTTGTAGACAAAAACTGAATTCAACCCCCTATAAAGATCATTTTAGAGAAGGGAATATATACGTCTAGGCATCTAAAGGGCGTATGGTCTGTCATCGGCTGGTTTGAGTGGTCACTTTACACACTATCTTTGTAGATGTTTGTACAAGCTAATGACAGTTCATAAGCCCTTTAAATGCCAAGACTTTTTTTTTACTTCTCTAAAATGTTCTTTATCTCTGTTGTAATGTGTTGGTAGTTTCTGTTGTTTTTTAAAATAAAAATCAAATAAAATATAAAAATATTGTTAAATGTTTTAATATTATACTGTCGTGATTGTGTATGTGTATGTATGAATGAATTCTAATATCGTTTGTAAAATAAACTTAAATATATTCAAAAGTAATATAATACGTATATGTCCTAGTTTTTATAATGTATTCTTGAGAAGAATTTCTCTAAAAGACGTAATGCCTTTTTTTTCAAATACTTTTTTACACTGAGACGACCAAAATAGAAAAATAAATGCCCTTCCCAAAGTAAGTCAGCAAACAATAGAATTAAGTAAAAATATTTTTTTAAAATTTTTTTTAAAGGAAATATTTGTGTTCTTGTCATTTACCCAAATATTTCATTTTTTGGTGCCATTTTCAATGAGTTGTAAATAAATCACAATTAGAAAAAAGGAATCAATTTGGGGTAGAGTGGGATTCGAACCATAGATCTTTGAGCCGTGAATCCGAGACACTAGCCACGGTACCACAACCCGATTCAAATAATAATGTTAATGTCCTTTCAGCCTCCACTCATGAGCAAATTACTTCCAATCAATAAATTCATAAACGTACAGCGGCATTCGTATACACAACAAGATTTCTTAATAAGAACGCAACGTAAGTATACCTTGTTGGTTTATTAGCAATAAATAGTTTCTCCGAGTAAGAAATTACGCAGGCTATTTAGTTTTCTACTTACTCCTACTTTATAACTCACATCCTTAATCAATTTAAGGCATTACACTTTTATGGCGTACGCCGTACCTGATAAACGATGTTGCATAATATACTCAGCTGTAGAATTGAGATGTATGTTAATTTAGTTTTACAATGCTTTTATAAATATATTGCTCCAGTTAAAAAAAAACTGCGTTGCGGGATTAGGTTTTCGAAAAAATATTAATAGTTATAATCATAGCGAATCGGTGCAACATCGTTTGCTAAGGAAAGTAGCATGGATGATTGGCCTCGAGAGGGGAGACTACACGTACGGAGAAATGGAGTCAATGTTAAAAATCTACAAAAGTCTACAAAAACGTAGAAATAACATTGACTCCATATTAATGCATAATTTGCTGAATGGCTTAATTGATGTACCGTCGTTACTGGAACAGGTGGCATTCAATGTTCCGATCCGCCAGTTGCGAAATAATAATGTGTTCTTCCTCGTTCAACACAGCACAAACTATAACTTGCGTGCACCAATGTCCCGATTGTGTCGTATTGTAAACTCGAGACAAGATCTGGACTTTTTTGGTGTAAGTATTTATAGTTTTAAAAATTCACTAAGATAAACCGGATCTTGTCTTGAGGTAGTAATTATTTATTTTTTTTGTCCTAGCTTTAATTTTATTTAGTTGTATTTTATTTTATTAGTGCCTGTATTTATTATAAGAAATTGTACTTACCATCGTTAGAATGGACTGCATAAGTCTGTCAAATAAATACATATCTTGCAGCAATGCTCTCTTTAAAGTTAGAGAACACGCAAACAATTCTGTCATTGTGGCTGGATGCTTGAGAAATGTTCTGTAGATAAACAAACATGCTAAAGGAAAGCAAAATACGAATCCATAAAACCTGCATTAGATCTATCGATACAAACAGCATTGCAACAAGGGCCAACACCACTAGAACAAAAAGCCTCCCAAGATCCACCGAAATGAAAACTCTGGCCCACCGCAGAAAGGCAAATCCGAGATTACAAAGAGTAAAAAAACTCCGAAAATAGTTAGCTCTGCGACGTCGAATATGTCGGGAAGATCCAGAAGACGTTTTTGGAGAGACAGTGTTTCGGTGTGCCGGATGCAGCAGCACTGATTAGACTGGCCCAGGATCGTGATGAATTCAGAATGTTGTTCGATAATCTCCGTGGCAAAAGAAGAAGAAGATGTTTCCTCAATTCTTCCATCTGTTGATGTTTGAAAAGTTAAAGCGCTATATTCCCTTCTGTAAAATGTTGTTCATCTCTGTTGCAAAATGTTAATATTAACATCTCTCTAGGGGGTTAAATCCGGCCTTTGTCTACATAAAATGAGACAAACTCAAAACATTGTTGTTAAAACTCTCAGGTTCAAATGATAAAACAAGTATTGAAAAATCAACGATTCGAAAACTACGTATCTTCGTTGTGGGTGAGAATAAATAGGTATATACAATTTGATACGGGTGCATTTTGTTCCTTTCAAAACACCTTTCATATAAATCTGTAAATAAATCAGTATTCAACAAAATGATTTATATGGGGATTAGGAAGTATCTGCTTGAAACCCTTGTCACACCCCGTAAGTCAATGACAAATTTGTTCAGATTTGTATCGTTTTGTAAACATACACCGCCCACCAAATTAAACGTTTTGCTAAGGTCCAAAATATTATATTACATTATTTAAAAGTATTTTATATTTGACATCCACCTGTTTTTATTCATAACTCAATTTTAAATCAGATGACCGTGATTTGTCAATGTAATGCGAGAGAATCAAGCTATTAATAGGCTTCAATTTAACAGCAGATAAAAATCTTACGTGAGAGAAAAAAACGAGTAAATTGACGAAAACGTTGGATGTTTTTTTTCGTTTATGTAAAAATTCAAGTAATTTAGGACAAGACATCATAGGATTAAATGAATAAATAAATTTCATTTTCACTTTTTTTATTTGTAATTTAAGAAAAACAGTGTACTTTGTCATCACGTTATGTACGTATCCTCTAAATCTACACGGTACGGTAAAATTAGGACGGATTGACATTTATTATATTTTTTTGTCTTTATTAAAAAAAAATTCAGCGGCTACTCCCGGGAAAAAATCCTGAAAAGGGGATTTGAGATTAGTCGACCACATGGTGTGCTGATTGCTGCGTTCAAATAAATAAATACAATTATTACGCAATAAATATTAATCCACCCCATGTTATTTCATCGTAAAATAGGTCCTAACCGTTTAGAAAATAAACATTTGCATCAGCGATTTACAATACTCATTCGCATTATAATGTATCATTATTGAAATATTTCTTCATGATCGTAGAACAACGACGCATGTGTTTAACTCAACTTTACATGCGAGCGGTTTATATTTCTTTGACACTTGTTATAACCTAATAAAGATACATTTTATTTTTTATTTATGTTTGTCATTTATGTTCCCAAGGACCAAAGGATATAGTTTTGTGCTTATTAAATTATAACATAAAGTGTCAAAAAATAAATATAAACCGCTCGCATGTAAAGTTGAAGTTAATAGTACGTCGTTGTTCTACGATCATACACAAGACACATTTCTTTTTTTTTAAACCTGGACTATTAGTCTTTATAAAACCTTTTCAAGATCAAATAAAAGAAAGTAAATGTCGTATTTTACGCACATCCGTCGTGGTTCTACGACCACGACGATTTAAAATAAAACCCTTTAATATAATGCATGGTAGTGTGAAACGCACAACTAAAAAACTGCGTGCTTCAATGAAAGGAAAATGATGTTTAAAATCTAAGCATCGAAAACGAGATATGTCGTTTTAATCGGATTTTAAAATTTCTCTTCGTTTGCACCTGCTATGGCAAATAAATCACATTTGTAACATGTCACTGAGTTATCTGCATTTGCAGCCCCGCGCCGGCACTGCACAAAAAACGTTTAGAAGAGTAAAAAATTTCCCTGCAGAAGGAAATCTATGAATATTTATTAAAGCTTTGGCGGGAACAATTCTGTTTAATGGAACAATAATAATGCTTAGGGGATATTTTGTGGCGATAGGCACGCGAATAGGGCGGATGGAATTTGCGAACAAATGTTCAATTTTCTCCGTTATATGCTATTTATACCGGTTATATATTTTTACGATAAAGCGACTGAAAGACTCAAATAACGATTATTATTAGGGTTTTTGTACAATAATCGTGTGGAAAAAAATATCAATATCAGAAAAAAATACAGTCGGTCAATCAAACGTTTATCAGAAATAGTTAAAAGTAAACGCGGTCTGACTTTTCTTCGTACGTACGTATCTATGCCCGTATTGTCTGAAAACAGCCAGCTGGGACAAAACAAGACAGCCGTATGTCGAGTTTAGTTAAGTATAATCAGTCCGACAAGCAGTCGCACAGTATCGGGGAGGCATTTGCGAGAAAGTGTCAGGAAAACAATGTTTAAATACCTATTCATCTAAATTCAAATCCACAAACAAAAAAAATAGATAGAAAATAGACAAAAAAATAATTTGAATCCTACTATGAATTGCTTTACTTTATCTATATCGAATGGTGCATAAGGCAGTTGTACAAGACAGCCAGGTGCGGTGTTACCGTAATCGTTTTAAGATAAAAGTTTGATGGTAAATTATTTACTGTATCAATCGAAACGCAAACTATAAAAATACATTTGTTTGTACTCGTATTTGAAACAACGTATATTAATAATCCGACGCCTTTTATACACGCTCATGGTGTATAGAGCACTGCATAGGTACGCCAATTGCAGCGAGTCTTAAATATTTCATGCATGTATGCCTATAATCTAACTATAAAATTCAGTAGTGTACAAACAACCTTATAGGGAATTTAACCTAAAAGTAAACGTACTAGACACAACAGAATTATAATCATTACTTTCTTTTATCATAGCGTATGTCGATCAGTTGTTACATGCAGGCAAGATAATCATGCTTAAGCTTCAAGTGCCAGTGAAATATTATTGCAATGCTAAAACAGTTTTTCAAGTCAACCAGGTCAGAAATCAATATCCAGACCTCTTGCATGGTAGAAAAACGCTTTTACCACTACACAAAAAAAATAAAATAATAATAACATTCAGCAGTAGCTAGATATTCAAAGTAACAATTGATACTCCTACAAGAAAACGCGTTTATAAACTGATGCTAAATAAATAAAAAATAAATTTCCTGTCAAAATATCGCGTTTTAAGAATGACATTGGTTTCGAATTTCAAATATCACGTGACTAAACGTGAGTCATTAGTACGTGCAGTAAAAGAACAGTGTGTAAAAAATAAACAAAGTGACATGTTTATGGCGTACGCCATCGAACCCTTTGTTGCGCAGCATGTTTGGTATTTAGTTGATGGTGATTTTGCATTTATTGATAATCAATCACCCTCTAAAGGCAATACACACCAAAATATATGGAGGGTCATTTAAAAACAGTAAAATTCAATCCAAATTGTCGGTTGGTTAGTAAATATGGAACAGGTAGGGCAGAGAGATAGTCAACTAATAAGATGGGAATGGAAACTTTCAAAAAATAGTGCGCCTGTAATCTTTAAATCATAAAATTTTATGTGAATCATTAAAACCGTTTAAGAATGCATCACCCATACATCCATAATTAATAAATTACAACAGTGCTACTAAAAGCGAACTGACATGTATTGATAAATACATAATATTTCAAATATCTGCCTTCTAATAACATACAAAATGACAAATCAAACCGCTCATACACGCGTTTGTGTAATATTCATGTAAAAAATGAATTGAACGGGAATGTTACGTCTCATAAAATGAAATAATACGGACCAAAATGGACACTAGGACGTTGGAACAATAGGCATAGCCCCCCAGTTTACACACGTGCGTTTCCAGAAATTCTCCAGCAGCCAGTGGGCCACATGGTGACGGTATCTACCTGCTGTCTACAAAAGATTCTCTTCGCACATCTATCTCCCTTTGTTAACGGTGGAGTTGATACAGTGCTTTGTTTATTTAGTTTTTTATTGCTTACTTCTTGGCATGAACACTTGACAAACTTACTATTATGCTTTTTTTGTAAATTTATTGATTTCATTCTAACTTTGCTGGAATTCCACTCATCCATGCGCTTTGTAGCTGCACGATGATTGGTTATCTAGCTTTCATATACCAACTTAAAAATACCTAAATTTTATAAATGGGGTCTAGTAAGTGCCTGAGAAGAATATTAGGTATAAGGTGGTTCGATTTTATAACTAACATTGAAGTTCAAGAACGGACGCAGTAGCCTCCTATAACGAGCGTCTTGAGGATGCGGCGATGGGCCCGGCTTGGACACGTGCTGCGCATGCTTCAGGAGAACCTAAACCCAAGTTGCCTCTTTTTTTAAAACTGCAGGCTCACGCTGCGCCGTCCTGGAAGGCCGTCAGTGACGATCTTTCGACTTTATTCGGCAGAATTAAGGGGCGCTGGATTGACGTGGGAAGAGGCGAAAATGCTGCCTGGCGATAGGGTCTCCTGGAAGCAACTGGTAATGTTCACATGCTCCACTTAGGAGCGGATGTGGAAAAGAAGACGAATTTGTAGAGGGTCGTTGTAAATTAAAAAGCTTAAATATTTAACTATTTGAACGCACATACATGTGCTGTAATGTTTTTGATTAATATTTGTTATCAAAGACATCAAACAGTTCATTTTAACGCCATTAAATGGCTAAATAATTACTCTCCTGTAATATTACGATTAACGACATTGGCCCTTATAGATCCAAGCTATTGATATATCGAGTATAAATACTTTTTTAATTGGTTTCACATTGCCATTATATTTTCCTTTGTGTTGTGTCCGGGTAGATAAGGAATACAGTTCTCAATGTGAAAAATAACCAGAACCCTAGACAAGCGTTTTCGGGTACAAATTCTAGAAAAGTAATTGAGTGGAAATAGGTCCACCTCGCTGTGTAGAGTTTGGCTCGTTTGCCTATCAATCTTGAGGTTTCAAGTTCGTTTCCTGGCAGGGTCAACTTAAAATATTGGCTCCAAAGGTTCACTGAAATATTTCAATATTCTTGGGCCCGTATAACAATGTGAAGTTAACTTTTATGTTAAATTTTATCTACAAAGCAAAATTAAGTTATCCATATGAAAAATATAGTAATTTTCGTACATAATATTTCATATTATGTAGACATTTTTCCCCTAAAATGTTGAATTACAGGTTACCGACGAAAATACTTTTTTATACATAAATACCGATTTTACTTAATATCGTCTCGACATGTACCGATGAAGATCATCATTATCATTCCCTTTCCACCCCCAAAGGTGCACTGCGTTGGTGCACCACCCGCAGTGGATCTTGATCATTTTTGTTACAAGGTGAGATGATCAGTCTTACGCTTCAAATACCAGTTCAGGGACTATGAAATATTCTAGTGTAAAAACACCTTTTTAAATAAATATTTCATGTTAACCATGTCGGGAATCGAACCCGAGACCTATTGAGATACCGACACCGATGAAGACAGCGTTTGCAATTGCCCTCCAGGACTGGCACCTGAAGCGTAAGACTGATCACCTTATTTCGCATGTAACAACAATTATCTAAATACGCTGCAGTTGGAGAGCAGTGCCCTATGCAACACTTGGTGCGGATATGCAAATGAAATTATATGATCACATTTCTCACAGCTGACATCTGTTGATAATTTCGAAAAGTGTTTTATATTCATTTTATGCAAATGGTAGTTTTCTTTTACAACATGTCTACTGGGAATTTTCTTTTACTAATGCTTTGACCCCAACTAAGTTAATCCTCGTCACATTGTCCGCATAAGTAATTCACGTGTTAACACATAAATGGAAGTAAAACAAAGACAATTAAAACGAAAACAGTCATTATAAAGTTTAAATAAACGCTTCTAATGGTGCTCATTGAAATAAATTTAATTGGGGTTCGTTGAGTGCTCTGCTTAGCCATTAAAACACATTATCGTAATGAATATTGTGAAACTGTTAGTAAACATTGTAATGGGAATGGCCAGTAAGTTTTAGATTTGGGTAATTTATACATTAATACATTCATGTAGACTGTAGATGACCCACGGGTTTCATGTGCGCATATTTAAATTGTTGTGTATGGTTAAATTTACTTCACAAATGCAACGTGTACCTTATGCTATGACTCGCTTACAATCTGTATTGAATGCCGCAGCGAGACTTATTTTCGGAATTTCTTCGTCAAGGTTTATGTAACTTATGAATTCTTTCCTATTCTATTTTTATCATGTTTACTAAATATTACACGCGGAGCCAATAAATCAAGTATTTTTTTTTCCTAAAGGGGTGGTAATTTGAAATGATTATGTTATCAGTAAATAAATCAAACCCACCTTAACAATGGAGACAAACAAACAATTATCTCATATCATTATATTCAGTATTAAGGAATAGTCTTGAATAAAACATGCTTGTGAAACTTTTACCTAATTGTGTCTAAAGCATTTTTTGGGCTTAAAGGCATTTTTTAGCATTGTTGCCCATATTTAGACATGATTATCTGTGTTAACGTATAATATAAAATATATAGAAATCATGGTTTGTTTTTGTCAAATTTTGCTTTTTGCTCTTAGTTTACCTACACATTTTAAAAATATTTTATTTTATTTGGGAAACCAACAGTTATGTATCAATATTTATAGTAAACAAACAGATATATTGTATAAACTCAGCGATAAGTTCATCCTTTTAACAGCTGTCACAGATTAATAAATGCGATTGTAGTGTCTAGAGTCGATTATTGTAATGGTATCTACGCAGGTCTACCAATAAATAAAATGACTCGCCTACTAATTTTTGGAATCATTAAGTTCAGTCATATCACTCCACTACTTCGGGAACTACACTGGCTACGTTTTCCACAGAGGGTCGAATACAAACTCTGTTGGCTTATGTATATTGTTTAAGTCACTGCACAACTCTGCTCCGAAATATCTTAGGGAACTATGCATTCCAGATGAACTAGCTGACAGACGTCTCACGCTTAGATCAGCTACGTCTACGGCGAGAGGAAAAGTTATTACACCTCTACGCAAACAGCGCACTAAATTTAGTGAACGCGCATTTGCGGTCGCAGGCCCTATGGCATGGAATGCTCTCCCAGCAGAGGTGCGAGGCTGTGAAAGTGAAGTGATGTTTCGAAAAAAACTTAAAACCCACTTGTTCTCAAAAATTATTTTAAAAAATCCGTAGCATGTGACAGCAAAATAAATTGTTTTAATTAAATTACAAATTTTAAAGCTTTAATTAAATTAATTTAACAATAGAATCACTATGTAAAGCGCCCTTGAGGTATTTTATTACGAAAGTGGCGCTTTATAAGTTATCCATAATAATAATACAGGGATTGATAAAAATAAGGATAACATTTTGGCATTATTTATTTCTTTGTTTTATTTATTACACGGCACAAGTGCCTTTTACAATATAAAACATAACGAGTTAGTTAGAAATACAAAAATTGAAATGTGTATTAACACTTTGAGCACCGGCCGAATACAAATAGAATTTACCCTGTGCCCGGCCCATTTTTGTGAAATTTCTTGCTTTGTGAAGGGTTTCTTAAAAGTGTCATAATTATGAAAATACTTTGTTAAATCAATTGAAACTTCTAAGATTTATTTGAAAAAATTAAATAAGTCATTTTTGTATGATAGTTTTGCCAACATTGGCCTTTATGGAGAGCCACATTGCTCATTGCAATGTTCGCACATATACAGGGCCTCACTCCTTTTTTTGTGCTTTGTATCCCGGATCCGTGTAAACACGTGATTATAATGACCACGCGTTGTGTCCCGGTCCCGTATTTTCACGTGGTTTACCAGCAGCGAAAAAGAACAAATAAAAGTCACTAGATGTCAATAAAATGCACTTTTTTAGACAGCTGGTAAACCACGTGAAAACACGGGACCGGGACACAACGCATGGTTATATAATCACGTGTTTACACGGCTCCGGGATACAAAGTGTTAAGTACTTCACAATAATTTATCCTTAAGATTGTGATTATGTTAATAGGCATATTAGATTTTTCATTGACTAAATTTTATTTAATCACAAAATTTATGTCATTTGCGCAGCGTTTTTTTTATGTAGAAAAAATATTTTGACATAAATATCAGTAATTTCCTTGGTTAACTTATATTCTTTCATTTTATTTGACGAGCGAACACTTTTGTCCAAGTATGCATCTTCAGAACTAGTAATTCGTTCGCAGCATTTCAAACTTGTACATTTTTTTTACTTGTTTATAAGAGATAAAAATATCATGTAAGTATTGAGAATTCTTTACAACTCGTTCGTGCGATAAAGACTTTAGAGTGGCTCGATGATTTGGGGACTGTGTGAGTTGAAGTACTCTTTTATGGTGGAGAGGGTTCAGAAGAAATTTCTTCGGTTTCTCTACATGAGGGAGTGCAGATATTATCCATGGCTTTATCCCAATGAGTTTCTCCAGGGTAAGCGTGGTTGTCCGAGGTACTTTTTGTGAGGGCTTAGTAATCAATTGATTTTAGAAAGGTAAGGTGATTAGCCCTACGCTTACTGGAACATTGTTTATTTGTCAGTTAAAATATAGTCAATTTTACTCGAATAACATACATTCCTAGCACAACAATAAACTGTTTTTTTTTTTTTAGCACCACAACAGGCCAGGAGGCCCAATCACAGTGGTAGATTACAACACGGAATACCCAGGCTTGAGAAAACTCACAATTATATTTTTGTGTTCTCACCGGGAATCGAACCCGGAACCTTCCGTCTTGATCACTACACCACGGAGGCCGCACGTTTTGCGAACTTGTATTTTTTTTATTTATTGGCTATTGTTAATATGAAACAAGACAATGCTCATTTTAATGACAAAAAAGTTATTATGATAAATAAATAAGATGAAGTATGATATATGTATATTTTTATACAGTATAATTAGTTTTGACAGATGTTAAAACAGTTGTACTGCTAATGTTTGGCCCTTTCGACTAATGAGTTTGTGATTTGACTAAAAAATGTCGGTATGCTCTGTTTTATCACCATTAAAATGACGTCATAAGAGGTAGAAAATGTTTTAAATTCAAAGTTCATAGGTACTTCACTGTTAGCATTAGAAGAAGAGTTAATTTACTAAATTAAAAGAATACGTTAAATGCAAGGAATTATCAAGACCATTTAATCCTGCACGAAATCTCTTTAGAAAGGGTCTTAGTTATCCGAAGGGCCTATGCGTAAACTGTACGCTTTCATTATTTTTATTAGGATAGTGGATTTATTTATGCTAATGTTGTGAAAATAATTCCAATGTACGCCCTGGGCTCTCGCTAATTTCACGCAAGGGCGGGCTGCTGTTTTATTCAACAAAGGGGGGTAAATAATGTTGATTCTGTATATGTACTTTCTGCCCTTCTACCCCCTCCTTCGGAATGGGGTGGGAAGAACGAGTGGCCATCTCACGTACCACTGATAATAAAGAGACCACCTTTATGTAGATGTAATACCAACATGATAAAAACACCGCTGAATTCAGTTCAAGTTTTGCAGAAATGTACCCAGTATAGTAAGGGCGGGTGGCAGATAGATATTATGTACATGCGAATGTGGAATTTCCTCAAAACGTTTATACAAAATGGTCCTCCGGCAATTTAATCAAACTAGCTGTAATCGACACCGCGTATTATGTAATATTGAAACGTCGAGTTGGGGAATCAAAATATGCGATCACAGGTTAAATCTCTAATAAACAGCATAAAAAAAACGCAATATTAAATAATCATATTAGCAGAACGAAATGGTAACACTCTTATTTGAAGGAGCGTAAAATAATTAGATTCCATAGCCCATGAAAAGAAAATATGCTCTTATAATGATAAAGTAATAATTATTAATAAATCAAGTTAGTAAATAATACCTAATAATTCAAGTAATCGAGTGGAAAACTTGGAATGAATGACATTCAATTACCAAGTGTAGTTACGCCACATTTACTATATGTGTTTGTGTATAGCACATTTACTAGGTTGCGGCGTTGAATTTATTTGCTACCTGCTGGGTCCTAGTTTAGATGTTGCAATCATACAACTGTGGGTACAATATTTTTCTCTCCGGCTCTAATAACAACTGAACACCTTTCAAATTAAAAGGAAAAGGGTTATCTTAAGCAAACAACCTTATTGCGCAAGAAAAAAAAACAAATATACTATTAATAATCTTAACTAAATTAATGTAAACTCATAGTAGGTCAATAATATTATTTTGATGGAAGAGGACACGATTTAACAATTGGTCTTTTAAAAACCCTAGTTTTGGTCTTTACCAATGTAATTCCGGCAACCCCAAAGTGGCTGAGGAAGTTTACTGATATGAATTGACAAAACGGAAAAAAATAGGTATTTTAAGACAGATACACAAAGGTCTACAAATTTATTTTTTAAATAACTTAATTCAAACATTCGGGTTTTTTATACGCAATAATTCAGCTTAGAATAAGCTCACACTAAATTTTTGGAAGTAGAGCATGTGTAAATTATTTAACAGGTATTTTGTATTGTAAGCTCTTCTTGCCTCTGAGAAAATTTGTACACCTACATGTTTCTGTCAGAAATACGAAAGATTTGAAGCACCCAAGTGAATGGTGCTCCAACTTTAATTTGAGACAATGTGGAATCCAGCGAGCGCGAGCGTAGGAAACATATGACGAAAGCTGGAAGCGAAGTAAGTTGAGGCTTTCGTATCCGTACAAATAATCTTCAGCATCTTAAGGCGAGATACAAAAAAATAAAAATATTTACCTACACAAAAAATGGAGATGTGTCTTCTCCGTGTTAAAAACTTAATTACATATTTTTACACTCACCCACCCTCTCACTCACTTACTCTCACATAAACACACAAACACACAAACGCACTAGTATGTATTGTACGTGTATTAAATGTATTTCTGTGGATATCTGTCATTGGTTTTATTCTCTGTATATTTTATTTGTTATATTTTTGCTACATGTATTACTATTGATATCCCCAATAAATAAAAATGTCGCCAGAAGTGAAAATCTGTTATATATCGCATCTTCTAAGAGCAACGTTTGTTTTTATGCCCCAATGTCCATAATGTATAGATTAGTCAATTCGTCACACAACTTGGAATTCTTTGGGATAGATCTTCCAGCTTTTCGTAGATCTCTTCGCCATTAAAACAGTGTGGGATGAAGATGGATTGGCATGGTTTAGTTCGAAGTTTTATGTTTGTCGTATTTATTAATTATTTTGTTGCCCTTGTTTGTATTCGCTGTTATTTTTGTTAAGTTTCTTGTAGATATGTTTATTCATATAACTGTTGTTACTGGTTTAGGCGTTATATTTAAAAAATAATATCACACATAATTGTTTACAATATCTATATTTATATGGCGCTGGCGCCTACCCACACGTGCATTTAATATTAAGTTACCACGAATTTAATAATAAAACTTAGCGAAGTTTTTTTTACAGGCAAAATACCACCCACAATATAATAAAAATCGGAGAAGAAACAAATATTTCGCCTGACAGAAAAGGGGTGTTTTCATGGTTATCTTTCAGACATCTCGACAGCTAAGACAAATAAAATACCGCGTTATAATGACGCTGCATAATTGTCTCTGCAACATTCAAGATGACAGACTAGTTAACACACTATAATCCATTCACGAGAAGATGACATATTTATTTCCTTAAATATATGACCATGATGAATGAGAAATCGCGCATGGCTACTCAAAAATAATTCAAGCCGGTCATGCATCTCTGCCAAATTAAATTACTGGATCGTACACTTTTTTTTTGTTAGAATCATTGCGTCTTCTGAATCAGATTTGGCAACCTAAGAGGCATTCATTTATGTTTGCATGATAAAAATTGGGTCAAACTTCCAATCGGCAAAGTGCTGACCGGGAGAGCATATCAATAAGCGGATCCCAGGAGTAAAGAAGCACCTAAAGGCGAAACAAAAGATCCAGTGTGAGGCCGCAAATCCGGGACAACGGGCGCCGAATAAGAATGACTGATTAATTCAGCGGCTTGAAGGCAATTTAAGCGGGGAAACAAAAAATAACGCAAAGTCGAGTGGGAATAAGATGAGGGAACGACACAGCGAACGGAACTGGCCAATTTGTTTTTGGCATCATAAAAATAAATCATAGCGAGTCGAGGCGTAAATCTCCTGGGTGGGAATGAAAAAAAGACCCCGAGATCACATTATGGGTCCAAAGTTGTTTCAATCAACGTTGGCGTGAAATTTGAATCGTTTTCATTACCGGAATAAAACTAATAATTTAAAAATATTAAACAATATAATCACGCGAGTAAATGTCATATGACGGAATGTCTTAGCCATAAATTGAAACAAATAATTTAGACTGTAATGTTCATTGAACAAATCTTTAAATACACACGACTTCATATATAGCTTACACTGCCAAAGAACAAATCTTATAAGTTGCAAGTGTATGGGTAGCAATTCGAAGCGATACAAAATAACGATTCTACTAAACATGTCCAAAGTTTCGGAATTACTTGAAATGAAATTTAAAGCTTTTTATTCAGTTCGAATGCACACATAGTAAGTTGAAACACAATTTTAAAAATACATTAGGGGTTTTTTAAAGGAATAAAGCGAGTAGATATACTTTTTTGTCAATAATAAGTTTCTTCCAATCAATAAAACTGATGTTTGAATGCCAAGGAGTGGACCTACCTGAGAATATTCTCAGAAGATAATTTGCCGAACATAAATATTCCGGTATACTGACAGCGGTAGCGAGCGTGGTCTCGTGTACATTGCAGACAACCGAAATGCACCCGCACTTTGTCGGTAGACAAGACGTTAACATAAAATACACTTGATGTGTGCTTTGAGAAAATGCACTCTAGAGAAATTACCGCACACTCTACACTCTACACACTGCATTTTCTTAAGGAGCTAAGTTGCAGTTAACGGCTTAAAGTGCATCGGAAAACGGTCTTACTAAATTTTCCGCGAGCAACACGAGACTTAAAAGACCAAAACACTTGAAAGTAAAACTTTGTAAAGTATTAAAGTTACTAACTACAAAATTAATCTATTTACTACGTCATTTGTAGAAGGTGCTTATCAATGAGATAACTCATTTACATATATGATAGTTTTTAGTTTTTATGTTCTTAGTATCTCTAATGTCGATTCGATCGCAGCGTTCGTATAAGGTAGAACATATAATAAAAAAGAGTTCAAAAGGGCTTCGGGGTGAAATGCGAGTAAAAAGCTATCTTTGTACGGCTAAGGTAATGCGGATCCTTCCGGGAGATAAGACGATGAGAGGAGGTACGCGAGTATCTGATGCGCCGTGGGAGGCGCGCCGCGCGCAGGCCGAGTCGGTCGCATATCATGGAGCATCGCGTTAGTCGGCAGAAGCTGCATTAGAGATCAATCTTTCTCTTGGAATCTCTGCTATCCTGTGCCACACGAGAATAGAATGCAACAAGTAAACCACGAGTAGCTGATAAATAGATATTGATACCGTGAATATTTCAACTCAAGATCACAGAATTACTTTGTCATCGGGGTAGGTAGGTGAAGGTACTTAATATATATTCTAAAAGATGTTCGCTGTACATATGAAAAAAAAGAGTTAAAAAGTTCAATAATTTATACCGAAAGTTTACCAGAATGAATTATCAAGACCAAAATGTACCTTTTTGACAAATGTTTTATATAAAGTAGCATTTCTCAAGAATGCATTAGGAATCAATGATTGCATATTTATCGTAGCATCGAAGAGGCGGGCTTCAGTGTGCTCATTGCAAAAATTATAATATATTTTTTTGCACAAGCAAATATGCTTATCGTGACCTCATTAATAGCCATAAAACACGAATCTACTGGCAGTATTTACAATCGGAGAGCATATGATCAGGAGCGCATAATTTCTGTTCAATTAAATAAAGCGAGCGGACGAGAGCCGGTAGTACAGCATGAGGAACAACAGTAGCCAGATTGCGTAAAAATATATTACGCAAGCAAGCTTCCCCGCGATATCTGGTACATCACGATTTACTTAGAATGAATCCGCGTTTCAACTCACAACTATTCCACAGTTCTGAAGAACTTCGCAATCCAGATCTCGTAATTTAAAATTACAGACCACGAAGCTGCAGCGAGTCCGCACACGATTTTGATATCGAAAATAAAAATGGGAGATTGTGTATCACCATGACCGTCCGCGAAGCACCTTCTTATTGGAGTGTTATTGAAAACACGAGCGGTCGTGGAATCACTGATAACCCCGTGTATGTCGAGTGTCTCGCAGAGTCAAGGGAGAGCCTCTGCATGGCAACTAAGTAATGCTGGACACCGATAAGGGCAATAAGAATACATTTTCTTTCCGAATGTTAACTCGTCGCATGCTGAAGCAGCGGATGCGGAGATATGAATGAACACGACCAAAAAAACCAAAATATAACGAGGAAGCCACTCTTGACCCGTTCCTGATAACGTTTAGCATCCTACAAATATTTACGATCTCAAAATCAGAGAGGAATCGTGGTAAATATAAAACTAGTAGTTGATTTCTAGTTCTGATAAGAGATCATAGTTAAGAGAATACAACTTCCTAGTTCTGCTGTCGTGATGTGGATTATCATGCATTGACAGTTATATTTCTCAGATATATTCTTGGGTATTAACTGACAGATGGATAATGTGACTCCTTGCAGTGAGATAACACTCTTCTAAATAAAGACTAACTGTTCACAATCGCCGATGCAATGAAATAACTTACTATCTTACCTAAAAAAATAAAACAATTATAAGGACAGCTTCAAATGCAAATCAACCGGTTTGGTAAATTTAATTTCGACGATAAAAAGAAACGGTAAATTAAATAATAATTTGTTTTGGAATGAGATAAATTTAAGGGGATTTTCCGTGCAACTACCCTGAATGTGTAAACCCTATAAGTGGCATTTTTCCAGATTTACTGCCTGCTAGATTACGGTAGGTACAGAGTGGGAAAATATAAGATATGATGAGCAGAACCACCCTTCGCGTAAACGAAATATTTTTCAAGAAATATTCCGTTGACATGAATATAAATTTTACAGCACCGGAGACAAATTTTAAAGGGCTTTATTTTCTGTAAAAAATTCGAAATGTTTCCGCGACAGCGGTGAATAAGAACCTTGTACAACAGACACAAGCATACGTACGTATTCATTTTCTTTATAACACTGTAAAAATTTACCGCTTGAAACAAAAAATACATTTCTTAACTACATACTTTTGATTCTAGATGCTTAAAATTATTATAAATCAGAATAATAGTCAACTATTTATCAAAAAAGTGAAGCGAACATATAACAGTAATTCTTTTCTTCGGTAAAAAAGTTAAATATAGTGTTATTAGCTCGCAGTATCATTAGCCTCAAGTGGATGGCTTGAAATGGCACTAGGTATAATCATGAAAACATCAAGCGATTTGATACACAAGAATTTGGAATATAAACACGTTTGCGAATTTCATTCCTCTTTCCACTCCACACTTTTTACACCCATTTCACGCAAAGGCCGTATTTTTATCTCTGGCGTTTTCTTTTTATCTTTCTGCCATTCTATTACTTCCCGCATTCCGCGGCGGTTTAATTCGGGATATTTATTATGAATTTTGCATTCCTAGGGCTAATACTCCGCAGCGGCGCTCCAAAGGTTATTTTGTTATTTCGGCGGTGGCAACTCCCCCGTTATAAGGAAGGGCGAGGGGAAATATAAATTAACGCTTCACAACCGAGAACGTCAGAGGGAGCTTCGGTCCTTTCGTCCGGGGCCTGTTTAGCCAATTTTCTTCTTCAGAGATTAACGCTCTTAGGTGTTGGGAAAAATGACATTTAATTACCAACTTAACCGAAGTTTGTCTTTTATTATTTTTACATAAATTTAGTATTCTGTCAAAAAATATTTCGGCAAAAATCAAACAACCCAAAAAAGGATCACAAATTTTTATCTTCACTACAGGAAACGGATAAAATTATGATTATTTTAATATTAAAACCAAACACCGATTTGAGTATGCTAACTTCGTTTATTTTATATAAAAAAACAAACAAAAAGGCAGAGAGGATGGAACGCCATAACACTCTATCTTGGCATACATACTTCGCTTCCTCTACATTCATACATCTTCTCATGCACGCACGCCGATTATTCCTACTTTTGACATGTCCATCTTCAAGTATTTGATAGACTTGATCGTGCCATGTCTTTCTCGGTCTTCCTCGTTTTCTGCATTAATCAACATTTGCATCGTAGATCCTTTTAGCCGATCTTTCGCTGTTCATTCGCTCTACATGTCCAAACTAACGCAGCACCCTTTTCTTGATTCTGTCAATAATGCAGGTCTCAGCCTTACACACTTCACGGATCTCGACATTTGTGCACCTATCATACATCGTTTTACCACACATTCGACTGAGGGATCGTATTTCAACAGCATTTAACCTACTTTCATCATCATTTTTCCAATTCCATACTTCGCTCCCATACATTAGAGTTGGCACTAGAACTCCGTCGTGAACTGCTAGTTTAGCGTCCTGCGATAAACATTTGTTTGCCAAAGTAGATTTTAGTGCACCGTTCACCCTGTTCCCGGCACTCGCCCTCCTTTCAATATCTTTCTCGGCCTTTCCGTCCCTAGTAAACATACTTCCCAGGTACACAAATTCTTCTACCTGATTCAGAATATCTCCGTTCACGCTGATCTCACATTTAGTTATATTTTCATCCATTTCAAAAATCATCACTTTCTACTTTTCAACATTCATAAGCAAATCGCTTTTCTTGCATACATCGTAGACTTTTGTAACCAAGAATTGAAGGTCTTCTTTGCTGCTAGCAAGAAGCACGGCATCATCCGCATACAGAAGACAGTTAACAGTTATACCACTCATTTTTGCTCCCATTCTTAAATCTTTCAGTTCTTTCATACAGTTATCGATGTATATGTACATAAAAAAAAGGACGCCAAAATAGGGCGAAACAATTTATTGTCCGACTAGAAAAAATTAAAATCAGAAGACTTCATTCAGCGTTTGATTTTAATATTAAATTTATAAAATGGATTTCTACAAAATAAACGCCAACTCAATAAATAAGTCATTATATTACTGAATATGTTAAAACGTTTTTTTTTAAATCAAATAAACTGTTTTCTCATACTTAAAACTCCGTTGTTGAAAGCTATTAATCCAAATGATTTTTTTTTTCAATGAATAACGTAATCCCATACCGTATACTTTTTCTAAAGAAGCTTTTAAGCTAATGAATTGTGTGGGAATATTAATATGCTCTTTGAAGGATTAAACCATAATTTGAATAAGAATGTAATTATCATTTCGGGGTTCTGCTTTCAACCAGGATAAAATACAATTATATTAGAATATTTGATTAGCATTTTAATTCGACAAAGACCGTTAAGTCAACAAATTATAATATTGAATTGCTTCAATCGCAAAATCTCAAACATCAATAAAATGACAATTTTATTCCGGGACCGAAAATAAAGTCTCGTAATAAAGTTTTATATTTTAATAAAAACACAACGACAAAGATGTAAAACAGTTTGTATTATTTTTCCGTACTTAATGTCAGTAGGTACTAACTCATGTTTTATAGTATTGTTTGCGATATGGTCTGAGATTGCAGGAATGGCGTAAAATTGTTTAAAGGAATATCCAATTTAACAGTTAGCAATTTTGCAACACTTTTTTCACTTTACTAAGTAAAATGACATGCATTTCGAATGATTGCCTAAAAATTATTTTGACTTGACAGTTAAAAATATCTTATTTTTATTACTTTATAAACATTAAAATTATGGATAAAGTTTATATTTTTATAAATGTCATTTTTTCAAAACAATTTTGCAATTCCCTACCATCAAACATTAAACCGGCTTTCTAAACAACTAATATTATAGGAACATTGTTAAAAAATCACAAAGACAAAGTCCATAAATATATTCATCTGGGATATACCAATTGAATTGTAATGGTTGCGATTCAATCTACATTGAAAAAACTAAAAGAAACTTTAATATAAGAGTAAAAAAACACTTAAGATGCTTAAATAATAATAATTTTTCTGAATTCGCAAATCATCTGATAGAAAATAATCATAACTTCAATAAAGACACTGGATTAAAAGTACTTCATGTTGAAAATAAAATAATTAAATTAGACAACTTAGAAATCTTAGAAATTAAAAAAGCTATTTATAATAAGAAAACAATAATTAATCACCAAATAAACAATATTTCTTTTAGTCCTCTCCTGTCTAGCTTCGAAAATAATGATATCAAATTACCACCCGTGTAAGGAAAAAACGACTTGATTTATTGAGTCCACGTGTAGTATTTAGTGAACATGATAAAAAAAAGGAATCAATTCATTAGTTACGTAAACCTTGACGAAGAAGCTTGTTTACTTTGAAACCGGTCGGTGGAAAATAAAAATTAGGGGTTAAAAACAAAGTTCTTTTATTTATTTTATTAGTTAAATTGTGTTTTACGTGCTCGTTAAATTTTGTTAAAAAGAAAAATATGTCACGAAAATAAGTGTTATGAAATGTATTCAAAGATTATTAAAATTCCACGAAGAAACGGAACTCAGGATAAGCGAGGAGGTGTTTTTTGCAATCGTCGTAGCGCATTTAACCGAAGACTTGGTTTTATTTTCTTTCTCGAGCACTGCGACTCTAGTATGGTGCGCAGTCAGCTTGTAAATCCGCTTTTTTCATTTGGTACAAACCCATTGGTTTTTTAGCAATTACTGCCTCGGTTCCTGGGCTTTTTGGCTTGCTTAGTTTTAATGAACACCCGGACCGAACATGGTACCGAATGGTCTCGGATTTACAGCTATTATTATACTGGCTTTTAACAAATGCAACACCGATAAGGGTACGCGGAGAAGTTATTTGTCAACCTTTTGCCAAAAAAGTAAAAGAAATCCTAGGTAGGCGGTTAAATAAAAATAATTCGCAGCAGCCGAAGCTGTTAAAAAAGTTAACGGTTCATGTAGCAGGGGCGAACCGTGTATAGAAGCGATCATGTGCAGCTTACCATTATATTTGACTAACCATAATAATGTTTTACTGTAATTTTGTTTACAGAAAAGAAAAAAATAATTATTATTTATTTAAAATCATTTCCACCGTTTGTATTTTTATCCTAATATAAATATTGATATTAATAAAGCATATTTACTAGCCGATTATTCCAGGTTTTTTTGTCATCCAAATAAGTATACTATATTTTGAATGTCTTAACCCCTTTTCTCCTAGATTAAACTTGCAGATTACACACATTATTTGAAGATTCTTGACTTGGAAAACAGTATTTAAAACATTATTTCTTAAGAGCTATTTGTCTTTGAGATGGTACTTTTGACATAAGACCATAATTACTTTCATGCGTCATATTGTAGGACGTATGGCGCTTGACGCGGCCGTTTTCAGCACTATTAATTTCTAGAACAATTCGGCGAGTTGATATTTCAATTGAATACCTAATATCGACTGAATTCATAGTGCTATTTTTGATTTATTTTTTAATGAGTTATGTATTAAATTACTGGATAATATATCCTTACAATATAATATATCACGAAGTTACATCGTTTGAGTTGGTTTCATGGATGAGAGTTGTTGTATTACACAGAACCATAGAAAAATATCAATTTCAAGTATATATTACTTACATTATATTATGGACCTTCTATGTAGGTACAAATATATGATGTTTTTTAATGGCTTACTAAATAAAATTACCAGTCGCCACTGCCATGTAGACACAGCGTGGTTCAAGTGATGATAGTTAAAATAAAGTTTTCATTTCCTCATTTGTTTATACGAGGAAAAGTTAATCAAACATTTTAAAATAATGTGCAGTCTGAATGTGTAAAAATAAGAAACAACAAATCAGGATACCTAACAAATAAATAAACGTCAAACAAACAAGAATGATTGTGCTGCGTTGAAGAAACATGTTTACTACGACGAGATTAAAGGGGAATCATTTCACTCGTCAAATATTGAAACAGTCGCGGTGACTATATCGTTTACACAGAGAAAGAAACCAATTTATTATTTACAGACCAAAAAAAAGGAATTAAATAAACACCGCAACGGAGAACCTCTGTGATAAAGAGTAAATATTAGCATCTCTCAAATTTTTGTTTGGGAAATTCTGCTTCGCTGAAAACCTCAATCATTCGGTGTGGGGGTGACGGAAACTCGCGATATAATCCGCCAACATTGCTCACAACTGACTGGGGATGAGAAAAGTCCGATAAAATGGAAACACACGTAATTGAAAAGTGGTGTCAGACAATGGGAGGGGGTGGGGAAGTAATAGAAAATTGCCAATTAGGTAATGAAAACAGAATAAACGCTCTGATAAATATGCTTATTTAGGCAAATCGAAAGGGAGAATAAGAGTCAATTCATAAAAGATTTTTCGACGCGGAAACAAATAATAAACGTGAATTCAAAGATCGAAATTGTGAAAAAAAGATATCATTTTAATCACTGTGAATCTTTATATTTCTCTCTACGAAAACCGAGAAAAAATAAAAGCAATTCAGATTTACGTGCGAAATTTAGAATTATGCACGAATATTAATTCTGAGTTTTTGTACATATTTTCATGACAAAATAAACTGAAATTTAAATCTGGTTTCTTTTCAAGTTCGTTTGCAGAAAGCGCGAGATCAAACGTCTATTTCAATAACCTGCCAATAATTCTCGGAGCCATCTCACCCCCATTCCTTCCTGGGCTCCTGGTACCTCCCTTCTTAAAATGTAAAGGCAATTTTCACCTCCGTTGCGCTCGGTAATGATTTCTCGTGGCACCGACATTGGAGGGCCGGCTTTTGTATCAATACTGTTCTATCTTATCATAATATGTACAAAATAGAATTCTTCGGGCAACAGACTTAAAGTTTTTATTGTACTCGTTCATTCTTACATAAATGTATCTATAATACAGTATATAAAATAAAATGGTAGGTTGAAAGAAGTAAAATTTGATGTGAAAACATAATATCCGTGAGTTAGAAAGATAAATATTTGTCGACTTCTCGAATCGATGGATGTTGAGAATTGAATATGACCCCGTTAAAGATGTCGTTGTAGCCCAAAACGTGATTTTGCATAAAGAGCGAATATTTTTGAGTGATTTCACGATAATCGAAGGTCTATTGCTAAAACCATTTTTCACGTTACCACAATGTCGCTGTCAATATTCCTCGAAGAAGGTAGATTATTCGGGAGCTGATTTTTGGAAAATAAAATTGTAGAAGAAAAATAAACCAACATAGGATAAAAATTTGATAAGTTTTAAAGAATGCATTAAAGGAAAATCTGATTTGGGAAAACGGAAACATTATGTTTAGAGTTCGTAGATTTAGTTATTTCAGCTAGTATGACAAATGGCGTCGGAAATGACCATGTATGTACGACTGGTTCAAAGGTTCGTGGTTGTGACAGATTTTCCACGGAATATAATAAATATACCTGTCCGCAAAACAAATGCAGTAATTGGGGAGAAGAGAGAAATGGCGGGAAGTGGAAAAAATGGCGGTAAAGTTGGTTTCACCTTCCACTTTATTTCTTCGAATCATTTTATCTGATCGTTAAATTTCCAGACGTAGTGTTTTTGACAGTTTTCCTTAACGGTGTCGCCCGGTTACTACGGTAGTTCTTTTTCTCTCTGTAACGACGTCGTTATTCACGCGAGCCGCGATAAGTCATAGAACGATATCTCGGAGCTCTTTACTGCGTGATTCTTATCAATTTACATCATTCTTATTCCCCTTTCCCGCCTCGGAGACATTTTGTTTTCATATTTCGTAGGAAAAAGTATCCTGCTCAGCCGCTTCGTACATTAATCAAGCGAATTCGTAAATGGGGGCCGTCGATAAAGAAGGATGCAAGATTAAGAGGATTGTGTCTGAAGAACGTGTCACGAATTCTAGAGCAGGGCATACACTGGGACGATTTGTCAGGGAAAACACGGCTGAAACGTTCCTTGGAAGTCTGACGAAAATATTATCGGGATAAAGAACTGGGATGAAGTAAATAATGGGAAAAGAAAAATCTATATATCATCCGATTTATCAAGGAAGATACTTGATACGCGTACTTTTTAAAACTAGATTATCATTATTAATATGGATAAATTTTAAAGCGCCATTTCCGTAATGTAATTTCTCCCTTAAAGGCGCTTTGAAAACCAAATGATTGTATGAATACCAATTTAATTTTAACTTAAAAAAAATAACGGAATACAATAAAGTGGGTTTACCAACTCACTAAAGAATAAAAAATAAGCACATAAATCGTTTGGTTTGGATTTGATTGCCAATTTGAATTTTCGTACATTTGTATTATTACTATCCCACTTTGCCTTTTTCAAGAGGTCCCGGGTTTTAGCCCCGAAAAGTTTAAATAAAATATTAATTTAGAGTGTAGAATTTTACGTAACAAAAACAATCAAGATACGACGAAGTATAATCGACTACAAAATATAATCATGGTGATGATTAGCACCAAAATAAAAAAAAATAAAATATTTATTTATTTATTAATAAATTTCATAAAAAGTATGTTTTTGTAAAATTCTAAACATGTCTACTTTTACACATCTAGTAAATGTTATCACTGTAACTCTCCAAAAAAAGACACTAAATCTTGTGACTTACACTGTTTTACTTGTTTATTTATAAGAGTTTATATAATTTTAAATACGAGTACATGAGAAAAAAATATAAAAACATAGGACATATAAAGAAAAAACATAAAACAATTATACATTCATACTAATTAAAATTTAATGTTGTTTTTACACGTGTTCAAAAAATTTCTTTAGATTAACTTTAAATTTATTTATTAACATATTATTTTTAATAATTTTTAGTTCATTGGGAAGATTATTATACTTTTTTACACCTTTAAAGACAAAGCTATTTTGACCATGACTTGTATGGAATTTTAATATTTTGTTGATATCTGAGTGACTTATTCATCTCAAATTCGTTTATTTTTTCTTTTTTATAAATTTGTATAGTAAAATTTATTTTATAAAGAGTGTCTACTGTATGAACCTTAACTATTTTATTATATTTTACTATAATTTTTGTCATTTAATGACGGTCGTGGAGCAAGTTAAAAATACACGAGTGAATTAACAAGAAAATAAATACTTTGATTAAAGCTTCATAGAGACGGGCCCAGGTAACAAATCACCCTTCACAGAGGAATGCGAGAGAAACCGAGAATAGCATTTGGACTTTCACTGAACGAGTCTTGTCATATTGAATTAAGATTGTTCTGAAGCGGTCAGATGGCAAGGTACGTCACTAACCATGTGACAGTTTAACACGATAAATTAATGGGTGTACTTTGAAGAAATATTCGTAGAAAATATATATCGAGAGAAATGAGGGTATTTATTAAGTATATAAACGATATGAGTGTCATAATGTTGATAACGATACGAATGTTGAAACAGTGCTTTATTTATTTTATTTTTTAATGTTTACTTTTAAGTATGAAGACTTGACAAAGTATCTACTCCGCTCAATGTTTTTTTTAAAATTTATTAGTTGCTAGAATTCCACTCGTCTATGCGCTTTGTAGCTGCAAGACAATTGGTAATCTTGTTTCAATATGGAAATGTGACCAACCATAAAACACTTAAATTTTGTAAATGGGGTCTATAATTTCAACAGTCCATGTGCTCAGTAGCTGCGAGACTTGTAAAGTAAAAGATCTGAAACCTTTATCATGTGGGTGAGATTCATCTGGCTGAAGAAATTCACCTACTTGGCAACGCCCGAAAGCAACTTTTCAATTTTTATACTTCTTTTACTAGTTAGTTAATTCAAAAATGATTTGAGTATATCCAAATGTGCTCATAAGCCCTGTATATGCCTAGTCTTCCATATTCCCTTAATCTTAACCGCCTACGAGTTCTGTTGCTGCAAGACATGTAAGGATGTTATTTACTGCGCCCTTATAGAGATTTTCACAAAAATGGCGCTATATTTTTTTTTAGGATAAATAATATTTTGATATGATATAATATTTTATTATCCGTTGGTACATAAGGTACTGCATTATAACACTAAATGCATCGTATATTGATAACACTAAATACACCGTATATGCGATCTGTAGCTGCAATACGTGGAGGGATATTTATTTATTGTACAGCGCCCTTGACGTGATTTTCACAAAAACGGCGCTATATAAACTTTCCAAATATATATATATATCATCTGTAACATGGAGGTAAGTTGATCAGCCTTCAGCGATCAGCCAGAACATAAAAATTGCAGTGTAGAACCACATTTTTAATCAATATTCCATAGCGACGTTTGCAGGAATCGAAGCCGGGACCTAAAGCGCAGCAGGAGAAAGTGCCAACCACTGCACTACAAGGTGGACTTATCTCCACTCTACTACTACTACTACTACTACCATCACGCCATTTCCCCGTAGGAGTAGGCAGAGAGAATGGACCGCCACACACGTCTATCCTGGCATACATTCCTAGTTTCTTCCACATCTTGTCATACATGCCCTTAGAATCTGTCTGCTTTTGACATGACCAGACTTAAGATTTTGGTTTATCTGATCATGCCACGTCTTCCTTGGTCGTCCTCGCCTCACGTTGCCGTTAATTTTCGCCATATATACTTGTTTTACCATTATTTCGTCGTCCATTCGTTCTACGTGACCAAACCATCTCAGAGACCCTTTCTTATCTCTTATTCTTATCTCCACTCGATTTTCTTTATTCAGGATTTTTGCCTAAGAGTAGCCGTCGGGTCGAAAGCACACATAACTGTATTCTCAATCCGTCAAACGCAGAAAGAATAATTTCATAAAATATAAATACTCCCGCTCGTCGTGATCTCTCTAAGGTACTCAATTAATAATGATTTAAAATACAGAATCAAATCGATTTATTCTGCTTACGAATTTTATTTTCCTACGAAAAGGAAAAGCAAACAAAATCGCAAACTACAAAACTCCGCGATAAAATCTGCTGGCGTAAAGCGTTCAGCGAGAGTTCCTAGAATTTAGCTTACTAAAATAGTTCAGAAAATAATTCAATGGCAGAGATAAGTTACGTTTGAAACAGGACTTTGTCTCTACAAAGCCACCAGTATTGAAGATATCTTGATGAACAAATTGGGTAGATTCCAGCATAGTTTGTACAGAGCTTAAATGGTTCTAGGCACACCGGATATATTTTCTCAGAATCAGAGTTGTCACAAAGAATTAGTTCAGACTAATCATCGTCATTTCTCTTTCTACACCCAGTCGTGCATAGGACACTGGATTGTTAAGCCCAAATGCAGCGTATTTCGATCATCTATTACATGGACGCAAGGTGATCAATTTTATGCAGTCTTTACAACCTTTTAAATCGAAATTTCACGTCCACCCTGCCAGGAATTGAACCTAGGTTCTCGAGAATAGTAGGCGAATGCGCTAACGACTTTACAAGGAGGCGGAATTGTCTCCACTCGATTTTCTTATCCAGGATTTTAACCTGAGAACAGCCATCGGGCCATCAAATTGAAAACACATGGCAGGTTTATTTAAAAAAAAAATAATAAAAATAAATATTTGCGTTCTTATGACTTACCCAAATATTTAATTTTAAGGGCCATTTTCAACGAGTTGTAAATAACTCACTGTTAGAAAATGGAATCAAGTTGGGGTAGAGTGGGATTCGAACCACAGATCTTTGGACCGTGAGTCCGAGACACTAGCCACAAGACCCGATTTTAAAACAAACACGCTAGTTCTGACGCTATTTCATAGACAGAGCTGTATTCTTCATCCGCCTGGATACATACAAAGACTTCTCTGGTATTATTGTTTGCCCTGACAGCTGACGCGATGTGAGGAGCTGTCATCTCTGCGAAACAAATTTACGAAAAAAGTATCTTTCATCATTTTTAATTCTACGAATGCCGACAACACGTCGAGTTTAATAACCAAATTTTAAATAATTTCGTTTCTGTGTTTTACGTGTGTGAAACAGAACTTGAATCCTGGACGAGTGTTTTGGACTAGGTAGCTACTCTCCGGTAAAAATCCTGAAAAATAAAACGAATGGCGATAAATCCGCCACGTATTTAGCGCGTTTATAATGGCTTCAAAGGTGATTCTACACTGCATTATTTCATTGTTTCTGGACTCGCACCTTAAGCGAAAGACTAATTACCTAACCTTCGGTGTATTAAAAATGATCTAGATACGCTGCAATTGGAAAATGATAATGATGATTATATATTTAATTTTTAATAATATTAAAATAATTTTATACTTTTTCATACGTTTTTAGCTTGTATTATGTATATGTAATTTTAATACGCGTTTGATATTTTTTAAACCTGCATTGGTACATATATTTGTTAATTTTAAAAACTATTTCATTCTTGTAATTTTTTAACATTTGCACTCTCGTACTAGTTCAGCTTGTATACATACATGTAATTTTTAAACTTTTTATATTTTTTAATTTTTCTTTCCTAGACTGAATAATGTATATATCATTTTGAATTTATTTCCATACCTTGTATTATGTTTATATTGTAATTTAAAAAAAATTTTCATACCCTTTTAATTTGTAGTATTTCTTCATTTTTATTCTGCTTTTGTAAATAATGTTATAGTTTAAAATGAAAAAACGCCTGTAAATAAATATTGTTATCTGCATGTCCCTAAATGAGTTTTTTTACAAAAACTCCTAAGGAATATTATATAAAATTATGTATAATATGTTTTCAATTTCAAAAAAAAAATTTTTTTTTTTCTAAAATGGTTATTATAATTTCCCGAAATAAAGTTATGTAGGAATACTTCAACGTTTTTCTAATTGCCAAAAAATATGTTTTGTAAGATCACTGGTACGTAAGTATTGTAATTACAAAGTATGTATTATCCATGGCACCAACCCAAGACTTTTGATGTACGCATTTATGAATAATATGGAATGATTTGCAAGTCACAGACAAAGAGAAGTTGCACTCTATAATATCAGATATTCCAATGTATTTATTCGCGTATCTTATTCATGTAAAGCACTCTCTTTTATAATGGAAATTATTATATTATACATCCGAGAACCGCCTCCGTAATAAAATCTAATTGTTTCAATTATTTAATGTCTCCAGTTTCGCTCTTGTATGTTTGCTACTTTAAGTATAAGAAAGATAAAGGCTTTATCTTAATCATTTATGCAACACGGAAATCGTTTCAGGGAAATACTATTTGTGATATGCGGGTATCGCTTCGGGCTTTGGAGGATTTATGGAAAATTGATACCACTACATAAGAGAAACTATGAGTATATCTCCCTTTGCCCGGTTTAATGTGAGAAAGAATTTTTTTAAGACCAAATAGCAAAGTATTATGCCGAAGAGTTTCTTGCAATTGTACGTTCTGTACGAAATTAAGGGATGGGGAGGAAAAAGGTCGGAACAGATGGCCCGGGGCTGATAACGTATCATTTATATTCAAAGGGAGTAAATGCAATAAAAATATTCTAGCAACAAACTGTTCTGTGGGGAGCTATCAAAAAATAAATGTACTGCTACACATATGTACGGGTATAACATGTTTGATTTTTGCAATGAAGCGAGCTCAAAATGCGACGTTTCTCATAAAATTATGCCAGTTGTATGGGAAGAGAATGATTATTTTTATTCCTCTGGCACCGAAGTCTATGCCGCATAAAAACGTATAAAGAAAACCACGTGGGCTTAAATTATCTAGAGAAACATATTGGAACAATATTTAATAACTTGGCTTGTAAAGCGTTTATGTTCGTTTTATTCATAACATGGCATTCGAACATATTTTACGATTGAAAAGAAAACGATTAGTTTTTATCTCGTCTTGTTAATACTTACACATCTGATTCAAATGAGTTTCAAAATAAAATGTATAACGCATAGTGCACGATAAACTCGGCGCGATAAATATTATAAAATGTTTGTAAGTGAGGCTGGTTTTTCATTTACGATACCTATAGAAAAATATTACAAAAAAATTAAGGTAAGTAGGTAGGGCGAATCGTCAAAATAAGCGATTATGCGCAGCTTACCGTTATATATGACTTTTGATAATAATGTTTTATGGTAAATATGTTTATGCAAAAATATGAAATAATTGGTATTTATTATAAATCACCACCACGGTTCGTATCTTCCTACAAATGATATCTATGAAGTGCAATCAGCGCCCAGCCCATCTCAGTGAACAATGAAACTAGCCGATTACCTTAGCTTATTCCTCCATACAAAAAAGTACACTGTATTTTACACCTTAAACCCAAGTCAGCCTTTTTAGTACTACAACAAGCTTGCAGACTACAAATATTATTTGAAGATTCTTTATTTGGAAACTAGTATTTCGAACATCATTTCCGAAGGACTATTTTTCTTTGATAGGATACCGTTGACATATTCTGTCTCATATACGACATGTGGCGTTTGCAGTGGCCGTTTTTGGCATTATTTATTTTAAAAGGAATCGGCCAGTGCTCAGTGCTGACAGTTACTGATGAAAGTCATTGTGAATTTTGTTTATAAACTTTTGTACAAGTATTGTCTTAAAAGAGTGTAGAATAAAGATACGTTAATCGCGTGGTTAATAATACGAGTAATTGTTGTTTGAGTTGATTTTCACAGAACCACAGAAAAAATAGTAATTTATAATTACATTACTTTTATATTATGCACTTATATGTAGGTACAAGTTGAAAAACATTTTTTTTAGATTACTTATAAAATAAATCACGGCTCGCCACTGGTAGGTATTAGAGGTAAGTAACTAGTAACTGTGTAAGAATAAATTCTCCAGGGCCCGTATTACAATAGGAAGTTTATAGAATAACCTTCAATTGTCTATAAAACAAAATCATTTTATCTAAAAGAAAAATGTAATATAAAAAATAACTGGTTTTTAAACAATTTAAATTTTTAATTACAGATTACTGAATAAAATACTTCAAATTTTCATACAAAGAAAAATATTTTCAACATTAAAAAAAAATAACGATTTAACTTTATAGACGATTGACGATAACTTTCATAACGGCTCATATTCCAATGGGAAGTAAACAATGTAATCTTCAATTGTCTTTGAATTAAAACGGAATTTTCTGTATAAAAAATATTTATGTAAAATATATTTTCAGACTTCTTCATTTATACGTTTCCGAATTACGAATTTTCATACAGAAATATCGATTTTACTTTATGGACAATTTACGATAGCTCTGTTAACTTCCCATTGTAATCGGGGCCCTGGATCGATGCGTTGAAAATAATACATCGTGTAAAAAAAGTTGTAAATAAAATACATTAAGTAAAAAGTTTTAAGGCTATGAGCAGACGAACTTTGGGTGTGGATTTAGAATAAATAGATAAGCTTACTGAAAATACAGTCTAGTTTCAAAAGTATAGTTCAGAAAGCGGTCCTCATCACATAAAGCGGATGTACTCACCATGAAGCAGTCAGGCCCCTGCAGGCACATGGACTCCCCGCTGGGTCCGTCGTTGGAGAACTGAAACACCAGGAGATCAGAGGTTTATACGGGGAAACATTCACTTAAGTGCGAGGTTAGTATTATAATGGTTGCATAATGGATCGACATACGGGGACAGTATTACTCGCTCCTCCTCGCCTAGCATGCTCTCCTAGTACAAAATAAGATAAATAAAAATAAAAAAAAATATTTTATATGCAGGGATTAAAATATAAACAATTCAGATGCGAAATATAAAAAAAAATCTATTATTTATCAAAACATGCAATAATCCTGTACATACTAAATATACAATAACACTGTTTTTTTTCTGCGCATTCAGAAATTTTCTTCGTCTAAGTGTTTTTTTACAATACATATTTTAATTTAATTTATTTTATTTATTTCGAATACAAACAGATGTACAGGTTAAATGAATATTTTTTTAAAAAAAATTATATAAAATGTATACATAGTAGGGCCTGCCATCCAATTATATGTATTCACTAAATAATACTGTAATAAAGCGACGACGGCTTGAAGTTTAAACTATATAAATAATAAATATACTATATATTAAAATAAGTTAAATATGGACAAAACAAGGAGATAGTGGAAAGGAAAAGAAGGAAATTGATAAGGAGTGGTAAAGGATGATAGAAGGAAAGTGAGAGTGGAAAATTACATTTGATTTAATGATTAAACGAATTATGAATGAAGAGCATGAATCAAGCCTATTGATTCTCTTCTGTACATATTGTATGGAGTGTTAAATATATCAAGACTATTAATTTTTTTGTTAAATGTTTCAAATATACGAGGGATTGTAGAATGTTTCCGATGATTAGTTTTAAATTATGATAAATAAATTATTCATTGTGATAAGGTATTGCGAAAACATGTAAAACGTAGAAGGATCTTAGTAGGGCGATTGGCTCTCGTTAAGATTTTTATATTACAAAGTATATCTAGTTCTCAATTTCTCCTTAAGGGATGTACTTTGTGTTGAGACAAACGCATTAATTTCCAGCAGCGAGCATATTACACTTATTATATCCTGCTGACACGTGGGATTAGGGTAATTACATACAAAAACAGAAAACAATCCAATGTTTACAAGGAAGCCGAAAGGGCGCAGTTGATTAAGTGCTGTATCAAATGGACAGATGTTCGGAGATATAGGTACTCAGCGGTGAAACTTAATGGACTGTGTAAATGGTTCATAATAAACTCAGACGATCATACTTCATTTTTATAAAAACGCATTAAATCGTCTAATTGATAGTCATTTTGGTTCGGCTGACTGTTGCGGAACCGAAAAAAAACGAATAAATAAAATTAATGCGCTACAAATAGCGATGTTTTCGCTGTGAATAAATTACTTGTCTGTTATCAAAGTGTATAATTTTTGGGCAATTAATATTCAATAAGGCCGATATAATTTGAAACAAGGGTGGGGTAATGATTTATTAAAATTATGGAAAGGCATTGAGTGAACGCGTACCCGTTTAATGAACCAGCGAACTAAAGTTGTTTTAGTAATAAATTTGCATAATCGCCTATCAACTAAAATAGGAAACTTTAAAAATTGCAATGCCACTAAAGCTCATACCTCATTCATATTATTAACGTATCAAGCAAATCAACGCGTATAACTAAACAAGTCAATAAAACGATAAAATACAATAAAATTTCGTATTTAAAAAAATAATTTAGTGTAAGAAAAATAAATAAAAAAATCACACATGTAGAAAGCGCACATGAATATGCTTCAAAATGCATTAAGCCTCGATTATGTGAAATCCTTTAATTGATAAGAAACGTTTATATTATTTTATTTATTTTAATTTTGTTATTTTTCATATTTATTATATTAAAAATAATCACGAACCAAAATAAAATTAAATAGAGTGTTTTGTACATAACTATGTACCAGGGACGAATCGTCCAAATAAGCAGCTTAGCATTATGTTATGTCGAGATCCGTACACTATCGACAAAATCAAGAAAGAAGCTCTGCGCTGGTTTGGACATGCAAAGCGAATGGACAGCAAAAGAACGGTTAAAATATTTACAGAGCGAATGTTGATGGATGCAGAAATAGAGGAGGACGAGTAAGACATGAAGATGGACATGTCAAAAGTCGGAATAATCGGCGCGCATGCATGAGCAGATGTATGAACGTAGAGGAAGCGAAATATATATATAGATAACGGCGTGATGGTTTGTTGTTGTTGTTTGTTTTTACCGTTATGTATATTTAACTTTCTATGATAATGTTTCATAGGAACTACGTTAATGGAAAAATAAATAAAATAGTAATTATTTATTTTCGTAATTATTTAAAATAGTAATTATCACCACCAACGTTAATATCTTACCTACAACAAAAAGACTATTAAGTGCGCCCAGCGCCCACCCAGTTCGCAGTGAACGATAAAACTATCCGATTACCTCAGCTTATTCCTCCATATAAAAAATAACCAAGTCGCGTGTTTTAGTAGTAAAACAATCTTGCGATTACAAACATTATTTGAAGATTCTCTATTTGGAAACTAGTATTCCAAACATTATTTCTAAAGAGCTATTTTTCTTTGGTAGGATACCGTTGACATATTATGTATCACATAGGACACGTGGCGTTCGAAGTGGCCGTTTTTGACATTATTCATTTTAAAAGGAATCGGCCAGTGCTCAGTGTTGACATTTTAATCATAATCGAAATATCTGCTGAATGTCATTGTGGTAGTTTAAATATTTTAATATATATCACGAAGATAATAATAATTGTTGTATGAGTTGATTTCCACAGAACCACAAAAAAATGGTCATTTATAATTTTATTACATATACATATATTATGTACTTATATGTAGGTACAAATGAATGAACATTTTTTGTGGATTACCTGTAAAACAAAATCACCGCTCGCCACTGCTCTATGTACACATTATGGAGGAATTGCACATGATTATTTGAGGTTTCAAGTCTATGTAAGTTTATAGTTTAGGCCCCAATAAATTCGTTACTTGGGGGGGGATTGTATTACCCTTTATTTTCTTTCAATTGTCATATAATTAGAACTGACGCATATATAACGAATAATAGATTAAAAACAATCTACCACTTATAAAACATACGAAATAATAAGGTATGGCTTCGATATGATTAAATATTGATTTTACTTTGTAGACACAAAGCAATTTCGACTTATCAATGTTGAATCGTAGAAAACAAGCATATTTCGAACGATTTTATAATAAATATTTCAAAGTTACTTAAGATCAATTTCAGTTCTGTCAATCAAGTTGATTACATGAAAAATTAATTCACATCAATATCGACTGAGCATTTATTTCAACAGCTCAGAAAACAATGAAATTCTTGTGAATAATACATTATTACGCTTCTAGAATGAGCAGTTTTATTAAAATCATTCGGATCGAATAAATTGAAATTTACAAAATAAACTTGGTGTTGTAAAAACATGTGAAGAGTGCCTGTTTACGATGAGCGTGTAAATATCATAAGTCCTCGCAACTGAATGTGTCTCCAAACAAAGTGACGCTCATTCTGTCACAACACGGTGCATAGTTTCCAGTTCTGAGTTCACGCTGAAAACTCGCAGGATCCGAACGATGGGGGATAATGCCGTAATCTCTCTTACTTACGGTCTGAATATATTAACACGTGACAATCTTTGTCCGTAGTCTGTAGACAGTCGGCTGGAGGTGGTGGTAGTAGAAGTTACTACAACTTCAGCGAGTCACGTATTCGGGATACGTCATACGAGCAGCTGCAGAACACTGTAATTCGGATTTATATCCGAAGCTCCGGTGGAATTGAAATGTTCGAACGATGTGAAAAGATGTTCTAGCATTTTTTACTGAACTGCCTTTATTCGCGCTATTGCTACAATAATAATTATGAATTTACGTACTGTTAAGTACTTGTACGGGAATCAAATTAGGTTGAATTATCATTATAACAGTTACTAGGCTTTCTCAATGCACGCAGCTGTCAGATAATATAGCGAATTATAAATACCAACAATTAAACAAAGGATCGTTTCTATAAAGAACGACTCACTAAAAATTTTCACTAGCAGAATATTCAGTTAGCCGAGATAGCAGGTTTGATAAAGAAGTAAAGCGTTTTTCATTACTCCGCGGAAGTTTAAACGCGATTAGTTTATACAAAATAATTGGCCGCAATCAGAGAACTCGGCGGTAATCAAGTTTTAAATGGTCGCTAAGAACAGACGAGTAAAAGCGATCAATGAATAATTTAAATCATTTGCCGGTCGCAGGGGTACGTCAGCCGTAATTGGCTATTTTTCTAATTTCACCTAACGAACAAAGTTGGTTTCCCATGTAGATTCGAGATTAGGAGTAGCTGAAAGGGAGTTTAATTAGATGACATTTAGCCCCGAATGCGGCGCACACTCGAGAACGAATCGCATCACGAAGCGCATTATCATTAGGAGAGATGACGCTTTATGCTCTCCTAATACTGTCCCGAGCTAACCTGGAGAAATGAAGACATCAGCGGTATTTACTAATGCCGCCAAATGACACGAATTGCTTCCACCAGAACTGGAAACTTCACTCAGATATGTTAATTTGTCTCGTCGGTGGGTTGCTAACTTAACAAGCGGGATGAGACCTCAGACCCCTCGCGTAACAACGAAACTACGTGATTTTCGGAATGTGCACTGTTTTCCATTTGCACAAGATTTGACAATCAACGCAAACCTACAACTCCTGAAGTGTAAAACGGCTTTTACATGAATCAAAACGAACACAATATTGATTCTCAGTCAAAGAGGTAACGGCTACAAAAGCATTGTAAAATTCCAATCGATTAAAAGCGAAATACTTAACAACCTCCAATTAATAAAATAATATGCACATACTACACTCAAATATATAATAATAATGTATATGCTGAGCGCTTGACTCGAGGAGATCATTCCCCAGCATTGATTAAGGCTCGCAGGATTTTTCGTAAGCCTTTCAACAAACAATGGTGTAATCGCTGTGTGCGAGATGCTTTGGTAAACAATGAAAAGACAGCCGTGAGAAGGTGTGCACATGACGAGGATTACAGGGGGAACAAGGATGACCAGAATGTACTAGAAGCGCAAAACCATATAGACAGTAAAAATAATGAGCGATGGCGAGATACACGCCAGTTTTCAATTACTTTTTCAAATACAATATGACAAAAAATATAACTTAAATTAATCATGTCTCTGTATATTGATAATTTTGAATTGGCTCGAAACGGAGAACTTTGGATGAGATTCACATGTGTGCATGATTACATAGGATTAAAATGAATAATTAAAATCATTGTTTAGATACCGCGCTTATTGATTATTATGTCCAGGTTAACATTTTCAGTGAAACTAGTTTTTGGTATTTAACCCAATATTCATAGTATGAAATAAGTAACACTCTTAAATAATTCTCTAATCGAAATTGAAACATTTCAAAATGCAAAGATGTACATTGGGCAGTACAAATAAATTTATCTGTAAGCAATATATTCATTTTACAAGTTAGTACTACGCGGAAGTTGCCAAATCGCAAATTACTAATAAGCCTGATTGTAAAATAATTGTGTTTATCGATTTCAAAAATTATGACTTAACATAAAACGTAAATAGGTCCGAAATGGAGGAACAGTAAGGCATTTATATCTGAAACAAACTATTATACTTCCAATTTTACCGTAGTATAAACACAATAATTCACAGTAATTAATTTTCTCTCATATCCTCCTGATTAATGTGAGGTCATCAACCGGTAATTTTATACGTTAAATCTCAATTTTGTATTCCATCCATTTGCTACATGAGCCCTAGAATTAATAAATCATCGTTTCCATAAACACATCAACTCAATTCAATCATAATTTTCTCGCTTTTCAACGGTTAATCGGCGATAGATATCGATTTATTATATTAAAATACGACCCCGAGCCTATCAAATTAATAAAGTGTGTTTGTCGATCGTAATTTTAAATTAGCTTTGTCTATTTATTGGTTTTTAATTGAATGATGTACATATTGACTGCACGTATTATACAATAAAAATCCAAGAGTGACTGACAAGAAAATGCTTCTGAAAAAAATATTTCAAAAGGTAAATAAATATTAAATAAAATACTAAACACCAATATGCAATACAAAAATATAAATTAAAAAAAATATTGATATATGTTTGATTTTTTTGTTATATTTCAAACCATACAAACAGAACATAAAACAGAATAAAATAATAATAACAAAAAATCCCGCATAGGCATATACTGTGCGTGGGTATACATGATTTTATCAGTTATACGTTACAGCACGTACATAATAAAAATACACTGTGCACATATTTTAATAAAAGGAAAAAAAATAAACCCGAAAGAACAAATGAAAAACCTATATTTCACAAAAAATAGTATCTCCGATAAATTCTTTTAATTTGTTTATGAAGACTTTACTATCGAGAGACGGTGGACGATGTATATTTAGGGTTGTTTATATTTTTTCATTTTAGTAAAACTTATATGAACGACATTTGAGTGGTAAAATGTTATTGTAGTAATATGAATATAATTGGTAACTTATGTGTTAAGAAAGAATGTGATACCATCATGTGAGGTATGTTTGAAAGGTTCTGTATGCATAATATACCTCGATAGATAGAAGGGAATGATTCCTTTTTGTTAATTATCTTTAAGAACTATTGTCTTTTGTTTTTACTGAATTCGGTAAAATACAAAAATCACAACAAAAAAAAACGGTATTTGTAATCAAACTTGAAGCATCATTATCTTTTCTAACAGGTATATTTACGTTTCTTGTCCATATGAACAATTGTTAATTTGCAGGAGTTAGTTTATTATTTATATATATTTGTTCCTTGGGTTCGATGTAAATCCTTAGCAGTTATCCATCCTTTGTTTTTTTTTTGCTGAAGAATTTTTTGCTTTGTCTCTTTTGAGTTATATTTAAACGTTATACTTTTGTCATGGATTGAAATAGTAATCAATGATACCATTTTTTATCATGTCTCCACAATCACATTATATTAAAAATTGTTTTTTTAAATTTTTCTATACACATATATTTACATATATTTTTTAAGGAATAACCTGCTAAGCCTCTATTTTGAAGCTTCTCAGCAGGTTTAATCAGGACTTTGGGATTTTAATTGTTTTTTCAGTTGGACTCCTTGAATTTCAACAGAGGTATTGAAAACGTTTTGTTCAATCTGATTAAGACAATATTTATATTTTTATATCCTTTTTGTATTTCCTGTAATTTCATTTAATCTTTTTTTTCTAATTTTAAATTCAACAAATTTTCTTTGAAAACAAATCTAATGGTTTGCTGAACGTTTAGAATATTTCCATATGCTTTTTTTATCCCGTCCCGTCTTTAATAATAATAATAATAATATTTGGCTGATTTATATAGCGCCTTTTTTGTAAAAAATCACCTCAAGGGCGCTTTACAATTGTATATCTAAACTTACATTCTAACTAAACTTAAGTGATACATTATATTTCCAGATTTAAAATTGAGGGTATGATAGTTTAAAGAAGTGGGATTTTAGTTGGGATCTGAACTGACTGGGACTGTCGATGATTCGTAAGTTTGAAGGCAATTGGTTCCAGGCAGAGGGGCCGGCGGCGGCAAAATCACGATCTTCAAATCTAGTGTTTGGGGAGCGCCGGATTTCAACAAGTTTTCCTCTTCCTGAATCAAATGCTGACCTAAGAGTAGATTTTCCTTGACGTGTATTTTCCCTAATACAAAGGTCCGATAGGTATTTTGGAGCCATTTCATGAAGCGATTTGAATACTGTCCAGCACAGCTTGTATTTTATTCTCTCTGGGCTTTTTAACCAGTGCAAATCTCGAAGATGTTGTGAGATGTGAGAATATTTTTTTACTCCCGTAATAAGCCTTGCTGCTGCATTGAAAACATATTGAAGTTTACTAGTTTGATATTTTGGGAGATTTGCGTATATTCCATTACAGTAATCTAGACGCGAAACGACATAAGCATTTACAAGAGCTTTAGTTGCATCTATAGGAATATTTCTCCGCACGGATTTGATCTGCCGGAGATGGGAGAAACCAGCACTTACCGTTTTATTGACCTGAGAATGAAGAGAAAGATCTGAATCTAAATGAACACCCAGTAGTTTAACATTTGTACTAGGGGTAAGATCACAACCTGTGATTGAAATTGGAGATTGGTATAAAAGATGTCGCTTTTTTGTCGCTGTCAATAGAAGCTCAGTTTTAGATGGATTGAGTTTAAGTCTGTTTGATGACATCCAGTTGTTGACGGTTTGGATGCATTGAGACACACGATTTTTTAAATTGTTAATATCTTGAGGAGAGCAGTAAAAATAGATTTGTTGGTCATCCTCATAACAGAGATTTTATTTCATTATATCATTATTAATTTTCAACAAATCAATAAAAATAGTTTCCAACAAGTCGGTTTCTATATAATATTATCGTTTGAACTAAAATAAGGGTGTTTAATAAGCAGGAATCTACTGCTTACATAATACTGTTGATGTTTTATTGAAAATAATTTTAAAGATATCATTCAGACAGTAAATTTGAGTAGGTACTAATAAGAAAAGTCACATGAGAACCACAAACAATTTTTATAATTATTTGTAGAAGCTTTCTAATGATTTTATATAATTATAGTACGACAGTAAAATTCCAACGGTTGCAAAATCAAATATAATATTTTTTAAAACATGCGCCATAACAAAATCCTTCTTTGTATATTGTGGTGCCATATTTATGTACGCCCATGCAAAGTCACGCAAAGCAGCCGTGGCTTCACTGCATTAAAAATGTCAAAATCAAAAATTATTATGACAAAGACCATCAATAGCGATAAATAACATAATACGGGCGTCCCAGAACAATGGCCTGTGGGACAGAACCTCGCTCGAACAATCGATATTATTTGAATTTGTAATATAAAAATGTTCAATGTGCCGTTACTTCGACATAGCTGATTCTCTAGTATTATAACCACAATTTGATGCGATTCATTTCATTTTTAAAATGATCGAAAATATTGCGAACGAATAGTTTTTTGATCGTTAATGTAACGTTCGGATGAAAATCATTTTTTGTAAATGCAAATTAATAATAAAAATCATTTCGGTAAATATAAAAACGATAAAGCCAGGAATACATAATAAAGCTTTCCTACTGAGCAGCAAAACGGATAGGTATTCAAAAAGCAAGCGAAAATAGATCATTTATAATTTCGTAGTTATAAATAATATCTGCAAAGATGCTATTTAGTATTCAATACACATGCAGTTTTTAAACTGATCGGGATTAAATTTATTGTAACAGAGAGGCAAAACATTGTTAAGAATGGAATATGGACGCCTAGGCATTTACTGGGCTTGTCATTGACTGGTTTAAGTGGCCACAATGAGTATAAGCAGTTTGAATGAAAATACACATATAAAAAATAAAAAAAACTGAGTATATTGATGTAATTAATTTTTTTCATTTTTTCAAAACACGTGGCGTTTATTTTTACAAAATAAAAATATTCGACATAATAATATTTTTTTAAAACCGCATTTTAGTTAGTATTGATTTTATTTATGGGCTAAAAACTTGATGGTTCTGGATATAGAAGTATTTAATTTACAAACTTACAGTTGCCGTAGCGAAAAAAGAGTTGGATACACTTAACGTTAATTAAATGCTGATTACGAATCAATACATAACTCAAAAACGACCAAATGTAAGTTGTGGCGGTTTAGACTCTGCACGCCAGTTTTCTGTATGGACGACCCACCCGGTGTAGCGGTTAAACGCTTTTTGGTTGAGATTCACAAGTACCTACTGATCGGTTGTCAGTTCTATTTATCATTTTCAAAACACTTTATCTACCGCAGTAGATGGTTCCATACTATCTACTTCATAGTGTAGTCGCGCGACGTAGTTCGGAGGCGGAAAAATTGGACGGCGAATGTGGAGCACGGAATAAAAAATGGTCGAAAAACCCAAAAACAAAAAGATGTTTACCCGCCGGAAATCTATCTGAATTCAGCAAATATTTGAACCGGATACGAAAAGTATCCTGGCGCGTTTACTTAGTATAATGACAAATTGTCGAGAGATACAAGAGGCACGCTCACAAATATATGTAGCTACATTCTATAAAAAACGTCTCATATAATATACATGTACAATGTACATATGTACTATGGTATGGAATGCTCTTCCACGAGAGGCAGAGGTGCAAAACTGTGAGAGTGAAGTGATGTTTCGAAAGAAACTTTAAATCCATCTGTTCTCCGAAACCATTTGAACGAATCCGTAGCAGGTGAAGACAAAATAAATGGTTTTACTTATTTGTTATGTACATTTATTTATTTATTATATTTACGGCCTAAGCCAATTGAAGACAAAATAAATGGTTTTACTTATTTGTTATGTACATTTATTTATTTATTATATTTACGGCCTAAGCCAATTACAACAGTAATATGAAGAAACATAAATGTAAGAAACTGAGCAAAAAGAACATAAAACTATTTAGCAAAGACAAACATGAGCAAAAAAAAAATTGTATACAATATATATTCATAAAAACGAAAGACCTAAGACTTCGAGCTAAACCACGCCAATCTGACTTCATCCCACACAGTTTAGTCGCGAAGTGATCTACGAAAAGCCAGAAGATCTTTCCCAAAGAATTCCAAGTCGTGTGATGAATTTACTAATCTACACATTCTAGACATTGGGGCATAAAAACCAAAGTTGCTCTTAGAAAATTTTATACATAGAAGATGAAAAAATAATTATTAAGTAAAAGTTCAATTGGTAATCCACTACGATGATAAAATATAAACATTTACTAATACAAATTACCAGATACTTGTCGAAATTCTCCTAGAGTTCAAATGGGATTACAAAAAACATTTTTTTGGTGACTTTATTTTATTTTACCGAATTCAGTAAAAACAGAAGACGATAGTTGTAATAGATGATAAACAGAAAGAAACTATTCCCTTTTATCTACCCAGGTAAATGATGCATACAGAACCTTCCAAACATACCTCACATGACGGAATCACATACTTTCTTAACAAAGAAAATAACCAATAATATTAATATTACTACTATAATATTTTACTACTCAAATGCCGTTCATGTAAGCTTTGCTAAAATAAAAAAAATACACAACCCTCACTTTGTATCGTCCACCGTCTCTAGACAGTAAAGTCTTCATAAACAAATGACAAGAATTTATAAGAGATACCGTTTTGTGGGAAACGTTCATTTTTCATTGGTAAAAATAGTAACCATATTTGTATATCGTAGGACGCTGTACGTCCAAAAATGGCAGTATCTATAAAATGAAAACAAAACATCACTCTATTATCATAATCTAGGGTGAAAATACGGGAATACGTTTGTGTTAAGAAAAGTCAGACAGCGCATCTTCCTAACAATCAATTGCAACGATGAACAAAAAAAATGATATTAATTGGAACTTTTACATTTACTCACCCTAAATAAAACACGATAAGTATTTGATGTTGTAAACTTCAATTTTTATTTGATTATATTAAAATGTTTTTGATGGTTTTATGAAAACAATACATTTATTGAAATTCTAAATGGGAAAATGCTTTTTAGTACCGGCGTGAATTCGTCTTTGATTATTAATGTTAAAGAGGGTGTTTTTAAACTCTGTATGAGCTTTAAGGGTTTGGTTAATATTACACAAAATGATATATGAACTTAATTTGTTTAAGTGCCGATTAAATGCAAGAAACATGTATTTGCAATTAGCACAAATAAACTAAGTCTTATGAAAAGCATTTCAATAAAGATGTCACGAGTGGTCCCAGCTCCGGGACAAGTGCAGTGCGCTGAAAGGATTTGCTTCAAGAAGATATTATGTTTAATTATAAAGTGCAACGTGACTCGAGACTTCGCGGGTCGAGTTTCCCTTTGCCTAGCTAACAAGGACGCCGAACGAAGGGATTAACCAAGATTTCAGACAACTCATTAATAAAACACGATGATAAACAAACAGATAAAAAAAAAGCATAAATAACTATTATAAAACGCATCTAATAACATTTAAGGATTAAGCGTTTGAATCATTAAATCTAGATATGTATGAATCAAGAAAAACCCCAGTTAAATAGATATGTATTTAACTAGTGTATTCTTGATTCAACAATGTTTGAGTATGTCCAAATGCTTGCAGACTGGCTGGATTTCCTCTCTCAAAAATGTTTTCCCTCTCTGTTGAAATAAATTCAAATATGAAATCCAGCCAGTCTGCATATATGCATACATTTTGTGAGGTGGCTAAGTGCTTACATTTTTACATGATTTTAATTCTCGAAATAACAATTATTTAAATATTTAGACAAAAACGTAATTTAAAAATAACATAACGCTCTGGTATCAAAAATTCAAAATAAAATGAAATATTATTACAGAAAAGCTAAAAGCTTACAAAAGAGAAAAAACTGACAAGGACAATGAATATAAAATTTCTTTGATCTGGAAAAAAAACTAGTTACCTTTTCTGACAAAGCAGAATAAAGCATTCTTGAAATCTAATTAAAATTGGAAAATACATTGAGTTTTTCAATAAATTAAAAAATATAAAAAAGAGAAAACGCTAAGAAAATAAACATTCTGAGGATTCTACACTACAATAGTGTGGGAATAAACCCGCAACTAACCAACAATAATAATAACAATAATATGTCCGCACATAAATTACTGTTCTTCCATTCTTTTTTATGTAATGAAGGAGAAATTCAAAATATACAAATTCTTCAAAATAAGGCAATGAAGATTATACTCAAAAGAAATATATATTCTAATGTAGAAACAATGCACAAAGAAATTGGCTTGCTCACAGCAAAGCAACAAATTAAATATAATGTGTCAATTTTTATACATAAACAAATTAAGGGGATGAATAAAATAAAAACAATAATAAAATTTAACCAACATTTCATACATATGAAACAAGGGGTAACAAAAATATAAGATTACCAATGAGGAAAAAAACAGAATCTCAAAACACATTGTTCAAGGGATTGAAGCTGTACAATGAGTTACCTGAAGAAATAAAGGAGATAGAAAAAAATTAAAATTAAAATTAATTTTAAAAAATATGTTATTGAGAAATTTGATAAAAAAAATGTATGTTGTTAAAAGTTTATATTAGTTCCTAAGATGTTATGAACTAACTTAATGAAGCATAAATAAATAAATAACCTGTTTAAATTGTTTTCTTTATCTTGTATCATTATGATTAATAAAGATTTCCAAAATTAATAAAACAAATTATTTTTTCTTTCTTGTTATCCAACTTTAAGAATTGACACAATATTTATAAGAAGTATTTAAATTACCAGTAAAAATAACTTCAACCATATCATTTGAATATAAATCTAAATTCATACGTTATTGACAAACCTCACTTTAAATTAAAATTTCTATTGTTCTTTAGACACAAGCATAAGATTGTGTGGTCTGTCGAACCATCATAATACCAGAACGTTCCCATTAATGGTAGAAGGCATTTACCACAATATGAAATAATGCAATTGTTACATGCATCATACATTGTGGGTTTTAATTTTGTAACACCTCAATTATGTGGTCCTTTGTATTGTAATGAAGATATTCATTATTAAAGCAATTTCATTGTAAAGAAAGTATCAAATAAAATAAACCCCATACTTAAAACTTTCACTGCTTAGTGTTGTTTTTTTTAAACAATTTATTATATATGAAAAATATCAATGGATTGACAATTAATTTATTGCGTATCATTAATGGTTCACCAAATGAACGTAGTTATGCAGAAAGCAGCCAGTCCACAATTTCGGAAAAATGAGATATTGATGTTATCGGGTGCAGTAAGGTCGATTCTTAAAACAAAAACAACAAAAACAGCCAGACCGCTTTTATATAAAAAAAAAAAAAACTGTATTAGTCACCTCCGGAAAAAGGTGTCGATCACAAAAACGGCATTTCCTAATTTGCAGAAAACACCTACAAAACTAGAAAAATCTTATGGTACTTTAAAAACCCTTTGAACTGGTCAAATACACAATAATATTCTTGTTTGTAATATATAAAAAACTTATGTATTCATTGTTTATCGTTTGTTGAAGTCAAAAACATTCAAACTATTGTGTAGATTTTATAATTCACTCTTTTCACAAAATGGCTATTATCTCAGTTTCACTTTTCTATGACTGTCTGCTTTCTGTATAACTACGTTCAAATGCAGCTTTTTGATAATCTATAACAAAAGGGTAGGGTGATCAGTCTTACGCTTTAGGCGCAATATTACAATGAACCACATTTAAAACAAATATTTCACGTTGACTCTGCAAGCTATTGAACCCGGTACCTCGAGCATCGTTGGCGAATACGCCAACCGCTACACTACGAGGGGGACTTATCTCCACTCGATTTCCCTTTCCAGGATTTTTACTTGAAAGTAGCCAAGAAACACTCGTCCAGGGTTTTGGTTATATACTAGGCAACGCCTGAAAATGATATTTTTTCAATTTCTATACTTCTTCGTGGACCAGGTGGATTTATCAACAATATTTTGAGTTTGTCTAAATTTTCGTAGACAAGGATTGAATTAACCTCCCTGGGGAGCTGTTTATATAAACATATTACAACAGAGATGAAGAACATTTAAGAAAAGGTAATATGGAAGTCATGGCATCTACAGGGCTTATGACCTATCAATGGCTGGTATAAGTGGCATCTCTGTTGTAATATGCTAATATTAACAGCTCCCCAGGGCCACGATTACAATGGGAAGTTAACAGAGTTATCTTTTTTTTTTAATAAAAAGAAATATTTGCGTTCTTTTGATTTACCCAAATATTTAATTTTAAGGGGCCATTTTCAACGAGTTGTAAATAACTCACTATTAAAAAATGGAATAGAGTTGGGGTAGAGTGGGATTCGAACCACGGACCTTCGGTCCGTGAGTCCGAGACACTAGCTCCAGGACCACAACCCGATTTATCTTCGACTGTCTATAAATAAAAATGGATATTTGTGTACGAAAATGAGTATATTTGCATGAACATTCAAAGTATCTTCATCGGTAACCTATAATTGAACACATTTAAAAGAAAAAAAAAGCATGCATATTCTGATTTTCATACCGAAAACTTAATTTTACTTTATAGATAAAATTGAAAATAAATGTTAACTTTCCATTGCGATCGGGGGCCTGGGAGTTGAATCCAGTCTTTGTCTACAAAAATTTGGACAAACTCAAAATATTGTCAATTTATTTTATTTCTTCAGATAACTCACTGTACAGCTTCAATCCCTTGTACAATTAGTTTCGAGACTCTGTTTTTCTCCTCATTGGTAATCTTATCTGTTTTTTATCCCTAGTTTCAGATATTAGCATGAAAATACACATCGTAACAATGTGCTCAAGTATCTGATACAGTTTTTAATTCTTTGATAAAAACTGCAACGATTATAAAAGCCACTACAATAATTATGCGATCTCCCGTTGGGTGCCAAATTACACTCAAAATTCAGTCCTCGCCTCGGTACCACTTTACTTAATTGAAACTCTTGCCGCATTTCATCCAAAATCACAACGAGTCGATACTATGCTCGTAGTTTCACAAAAATGTCCATGTAATCGAGAGACTTACATTTTGTGCATATGCAAAAGGTGGATACTATATATTATATCGATAGATTTGGGACCAAATACTCAAAACAGATACTACAAGACTACGAATTTAGAATAATTCTAGGTTTATGGATTTTTTACTTTTTGTTTATTCTATTCTTTTATTTTTTTAATCCAATGAACAGGATTATTGAAGCCCTAACAGATTGGGATATTATTTATTTTATTTTATTTAATGCACAAAATACACAACTTTATCATAGTACGATAATATTTCTTTTATGTCTCGATACGTTAGAAAATTTCGTGTTAAGTCGGGACTCTTCTATATAAAAACAAAAGCATATGTAAACAATTTACAAAATAATCAAAACAATATTCAAAATAATATTTATAAAAATAGAGATAATTAAAATTTCAAGAAATGAAATGCAGAAAAGTTTTTTATTTGTACATGGCAATGTGTTATAAATAATTTATAGTTATCTTATAATTCAATTCGGTAATCAATTGATGGTAAAAAAAACAGAATAATACAATAAAGTAATAATAGTGCATTTATGGTAGAATATGTTATTTAATAAACATAATAATAAATAATTTTATGCTTCGATTAGAACAGCAAAAATGCGTATTTATAATAACACTTAATCCAAAAAATCTTTAAATCTATTAAAATTTACAAGAGGAATAATTATGGCATAATCTAGGCGGACATAGCAAGTGTGTCATCGCGAATCAGGAGTGACAACACCGCTTGCTTCTTGAGTGCTTGACTTTGCTGTAGGAACACATCGATAGTACCGTTCAATGAGATTTTGTTCACTGTTCTGAGTGTCCTTGGCATAGGGGAAAAGAACCTGATGTTGGTTTTATAATTTCCCACAGCAAAGACAACATCGGTGCGTAAGTTACGGTGGGGTACATTAAGGTTAATCTGAGCAAGACTATCATGGGCATCTATCTTATTACGATGTGGGTTGTTGCCTAGTATGTGGGTAAAATAATTCATTCAGTTGAATCTCACCCACTTCAATAAAGGTTTTAGCTCTTTAACTCCACACACATTAATAGATGGAAGCATTGAAGGAATAAAATGGTGAATGTTGCAGATGTAATATGGCCACTTAAACCAGTCATTGACAGGTCATAAGCCCGGCAGATGCCTAGACTTCCATTCTCCATTCTCAACATTTTTATTAATCTTTGTTGAAATATATTATTATTATTTATTTATTTATGCTTTATTAGGTTAGTTCGTAAAATCTTAAGAACTAATATAAACTTTTAATAATATTACAATTTTTTTATCAAAATTTCTCAATAACATATTTTTTCAAATTAATTTGAAATATTTAGATTTTTTCCAATTTAACAATGTTTGAGTATGCCCAAATGCTTGCAGACTGACTGAATTACCTCTCTAGGGAGTAATTCATATTTAAATTTATTTCAACAAAGAGGGAAAACATTTTTGAGAAGGGAATATGGAAGTCTAAGCATTTACAGAGCTTCTGACCTGTCATTGGCTGGTTGAAGTGGCCACTTTACACACTGTGGAACATTCACCATTCTGCCCATGTATGAACATCCAAATTTCCTCAACTCTTCCATCTGCCACTTAAACCAGCCAATGATAGGTCGTAAGCCCTATAAATGCCTAGACTTCCATAATCCCTTCTGAAAATGTTTTCCCTCTCTGTTGAAATAAACATTTAAAAAATCTATTTCCTTTATATCTTTAGGTAACTCATTATACAGCTTCAATTCCTTGTAAACTGAGTTTTTAGATTTTGTTTTTTTCTTCATTGGTAATCTTATCTTTTTTTTCCCTTGTTTCATATGTATGACATTGTTGGTTAAATTTTATTACGTTTTTTATTTTGTTCATCCCCTTAATTATTTTATGTATAAAAATTGCTACATTTTATTTAGTTTTTTGCTTTACTGTGCAGCAATAATATTAGCAGCAGCCTAAGGGATTAAATGCAGTCCTTGTCCACAAAAATTTGGACAAACTCAAAATACTGAAGCTTTGAATCATTAAACATATGTTGGGAAAAATCTTTAATAATCTAAATAATCTTACAGAAATCTTAAAATCAACACCAATTTTATTTTAAAATATTAATCGAAAAAACATACGAGACTCACCTTATCCTGAACTCCATACATAAAAAAATTATGTATCTTTTAGAATATTTAAAAAACTTGTTTAGAAAATAAAACTGAATGTAAAACACACTTCCTCTCTAAACGCGAGGTTTTACGCCATTAGAGAGGTAGGAACGTTATTGTAATTTATGTCGGCCTTGTGGTGTAGTGTGCCTACCATGCAAGAGGCCTCTGGTTTAATTCCCGACATGGTTGATATGAAATATTTATTTAAAAGGGATTTTTTACACCGAAATATTTCATAGTTTCTGGATGGTACCTGAAGCGTAAGACTAATCATCATACCTTTATGTAACAAAAATGATCAAGATACGCTGCGATTGGTGTACCAATGCAGTGCCCTATTCACCATAATGTGTGGAAAGGGAATGAAGATGTATCTAAATACCCTATGTTATTTTATATATGTAAACAAATATTGGTCAACAAATAAATCTCGATTTACTTTTATAACTTTTTACAAGAAAGGAATGCCTAGGATATATGTTTTTAAGTGGTATTTTGGTGTATATTTATTTTGTATTTTAATCTCTGAATATAAATATTTCAATTAGAACAAGATGTCACACGCTATCAAAACGTCATTATTTTAATAAAGTCCGTGTGTACGTAGAAAGTATGCATTTACCATTTCAATGAGTTTTATTATTGGATTCCGTCCATTTGAACAAAAAGAAGGGGATGAATACAAATTGGATCCATCTAGAAAGTGAGGGTGACAGTAAAGGGTAGAAATCTTCACTGGACGAAGAGGTTAACGTGTCGGACAATGGGGAGAAACAGAGAAGAGAGGGGATATATCGACAGGTTAGAGTGGGGGGTGTTTAATTGGAAAATAGATTAAATTGATCATCGAGCGGGCGAAAGTCATTGTTATTGAACCTGTATTGACGTAGAGGGAGTAAATGTCGGTTTAGAATTGAGCGTATGAAGAAAACTACTGTTGAACTTTTAAATAATATCTTCACCTCTTAATATCATTCCCTTTCCGCACCTAATCGTGCATAGGGCACTGCATTGGTACACCAATCGCAGCGAATCTTGATCATTCTTGTTACATGAAGTTAAGATGGTCAGTATTACGCTTCAGGTGCCAGTCCAGGTACTATGAAATATTATTGTGAAAAAACACCGTTTAAAATAAAAATGTCATGTCAACTATGTCGGGAATCGAACCTAAGACCTCTTGCGTGGTAGGCAAATGCGCTTACCATTACACCTTGAGGCAGACCTAAAAATATAATAATTAATTATTCATTCATAGATTTCATTTTCGACTCATCCATACACGGAATTGAAAATAAAATAATTTATTATTTATTTTAAGATTACTTCTTAGACTCATCTATATACCATGATTGAGGTCCCGGGTGCGATTCGTGGGAGGGTTGACATGAAAAGGCTGTTTGACAATTCGATACTTCATAGTCCCTGGACTGCCTCCTGAAGCGTAAGACTGATCATCTTACCATCCTGTAACAAATGATCAAGATACGCTGCACATGCAGACAGTATTTTTTTTTTTGCAATTTTCAATGTGATGTAAATAACTCATTATTAGAACTAAGGTGAAGTGAGGTTCGAACCTCGGACCTCTGATCTGTGAGTTAGCAACATTAGCCATGGGACCACAATTCGATTTCACGTAGATCATGCGAAGAACTGAATCTGTGTTTTCAATTATGGTAAGCAAACAATCACAACGAGGTGGACATATCTCCATATGATTATCTTTTTCAGGATTTTTACCAGAGAATACCTATGGAGTAAAAAATACTGGTCGAGGATTCTAATTCTATTTCACATGCAAAACTGTATTCTTTATCCGCTCGGACATGAACGTACTGTATACATCAATATTTAAAAAATATTTTATACGAACATAAACTCTAAAAAATGGCTGCACTTAGCGGTGAAAAATGCTTTCAGCAAAAATAGGAAATTGGAGCCAAAAACCTACCTCTGGGAAATGGAGGAAAAACTGTTTTTAAACGCAGAATCGAATTATAAAAAGAATTTTTTAAATGGGCGCCTTACAAACCATTTCACATTATGTGTACCTACATATAAATTTTATCATCTTTCGAAAAAATATTGAAAAGTAAAAACATACACATTTTCTTAAAGACTGGTGAAATTATAAACTAATATTTCAAACTATATTGTTTAATTCACCCACCTCTTCTCTCGCTATTCTCTATTTTTTAAATTAATTAATTATTTATTTATTCAATAACCGTTCAAAGAACAAATAACAATGCAACACATAATATGAAATATATTATTACATATTGTATAATAATTAAAACTAAGCAATTCCATAAAAATTAAATTAAAAAAAAACATAGTTAAAAATAACATTTTCGACGAGAAAATCTTATGTTCAAATGGATGAATGATTTAATGGTTAAATTTAAAATAAGGCGGTTAGTATTTAACAAGATAATGATAAAAAATAAATATAATTACTTTTTCAGAAGAATATGTTTTTAAAGCAAAAAAAAAACTTTCATTAAATAGTTTAGTTTCACTTTCGCTGTATTGTTACGGAAGAAATTGTCATTTGGCAAACACGCCGATTATTATTATTACAAAAATAACCCATGTGAAAATATATTATTCATAATCTATTTCAAATAATACTATTCAGTCAGAGAGCTTAAAAAAATAACTCTGTGAGTATATTTTTTTCGAAATAAAGGATTTGGATGAAAAAAAAGGAAATTTTGGAGGTTAAAAAAATCGGCGCTCGCTCTCTGGCGATCTCTATAAAATATTTTTTGAAACGGTTAAACAATATTTTTATTGATTGGTATTTAAATTGCCATTACCAAATTACTTTATTACCTTTCATTATAAAATGTTATGAATTTAAAAAGCTTTGTTATGAGCATTGGGAAGGTTTTTCGTATTTAAAGAACACTATTTTAAGTCTAATATAGCAGTGTTAGAAGCATAGCTACGGCCCTGCTCTATACACAAACAAACCGGATTTTGTTGAAAACCATCCAATCAAAAGTTGATTTCTACTGGGAACGGAAATTTTATTTAAATTGATATCCGAATGCGGTTCGGTTTCGGCCGCATATCTAGTAGCGGGCCACTAGCTCTCTTCCGAGAGACGTTTCTATGTTTACGTATTCAAATTATATTATAAACATGTCAAATATCTTAAGTCATTGGAGGATTTGAGATATCTTCACATCTTAAATTAATTTGTTAGATACTCACGAGAACACATTCAGCTAAGCGTCATTAACGATTTAATTTTATCGCTATGAACAGGTTAAATTTTACGAACTTAATATTTCAATAAACCAAATCGTAAATTATTTATGGTACCGTCAGATTCAATGCATATTAAACTGGTCGGAAACGTTAGAGATGCGTATTTCGATACATTACTCAATATTTCATTACTGTTTTACTTCTGTGTTAATAAATTTATGATATTGTATTGAAACTTCAGTAGATTGATCAAGTGTTTCGTACTAAATTGAACAAGTGATAATTGAATCTGAAGGATTTTTTCGTTTTTAAAAATAAAACATAACGTTTATTCAATAAATTCTAGTGAATAAACAATCAGCTATTGTTACTTATAATACAAATACTTAACTAGAAATAAAAGTTGTTCGGAGAAATTTAGTTAGGTACAAAAGATTAAATTTGTGAGCTTAGAATGAAAACATAAATGAAGGTAAATACATATGTATGCCACAATATATATGTTACATTTGACAATTTTTTTAATTTTGAGTATTGGAGTAACACGTAAAAATACAAAAAAAATAATCATATTCGTTTATATATTATACTTATAGACAGTACACCCGTTTAGTTTTACGATGTCAGTAATTATGTTTGTATTCGTATGTTTATTACTATATTTTTGTACCTCCTACATTATTTTTATAAAAGTTTTTTCTTTTCTTATTCTTTAAATTTAAATTTATCTTGTTTCTATTTACTTTATTTTTATAACTGTATATAGGTAAATGTATTTTTATTTTATTTGCAACTTCTAAGTGCCCAACAATTGTTAATTGCTTTTATTTTGATACCGATAATGTACTTGATCAATAGGTTACACCACTGTGAAAATTTTGTAAAGACTGTTTTCACAATTTTCGTTAATATGTATTCTTATTTTCTGTATAGAATATACGTAAAAACTGTTGCTTTTTCAACAAAAAAAAATGTTTTAAAAAAATAAATATTGATAAATATTCCCGAGGAAAGTCTTCGTAGGAACAAGAACAAGTAAAATTTCATGTCATTGTAAATTACACTAGAATATTTTTTTCTAGTATAACTATCACGAAACAATATTAATATAAGTAATTATTCCTACATTTAAATATTCGATGCGTTGTAGAATAAATTTGAAAAAAGTTTGTGTATTTCAATTCAATTCAATTCCTATAAACAATTTAGAACATTGCGTTAGGTCGTAAACGTAAAATCTTCATGTAATAGCCCCACCACACTATGCTTCTTGCGCTGCTCCTCACTTGCTCCTCGCGCTGCCGTCCTCTCGCACGATGTTGCCCTCTCCGCCCACACACTGCTCTACTCGCGCAATCAATCGCGATGCTCCGCACTTGTCATTTGTCTTTCTATACTATGGACGATGAAACTGTGACAGCGTGCGCGCTATGCGTTTTTAGTATGGCTAATTTTATCAATGTCATACAAAGAAATATACATCATTCAAAAACGACGCGTGCGTCTTGTGTGAGCGCTCGATGCGTACTGCAACCACGTGATTATGTGGCCAACCACTCGCGCTCATATTGCCGGTCCTTTGACTCGTGCTCAAACCGACAAAACAGGGAGCGGTGGGCACGACGAGGAGCATGACGTGCGGCATGACGAGTAATGTTGCCACACTACGTCTCTGCCTCTTTTCCTCGCTATTTCCCATGCCACTCGTCGAGTGTGTGGCAGTCCCGTTGTGCTTTAATTTTGAATGAACAGAGCGTAAGATCCGTTTCAAGCAAATATTTATCAATATTTGAGGGGTAAAACTTGCTGGAAGGTTCCAAATGATAACTTTTGTCCCCGTCCGCCCTTACTTCGTAAATGAAATGCAAACCATTCAAATTGATGGGAAATCTCAAGGGAAATCGAATATTCAAAACTGAATATAACCGCGTCTGAAGTATTTCCGGTAGACAAAGGTTTTATTTTGGATAACAAAACTAAAAATTATTGATCAACTTTATTCAAAAGTTCCTCAAAATTACGTTTAAATAAAATAATTGAAATACTTTGGATTAAGCGCTCATAAATCATTTATGGAATAGTGAGTCATCATCATCATCACCAAAATCTCCTTATACACCTCTGATGGTGCATGAGGCACTAGTATAACAAATGTATCTTGATCATTTGTTGCATTAAAGTAGGATAATCAGGTGAGTGAAAAGAATGTTCACCTAAAAAAATCATCAAAACAGCATGGACTGAACGCAGATTTTATAGCAAGTTGGAGAAGTGCATAGTAGGGCAATAAGGCATATGGTAAGAATTCACCCATAAACAGGGCAATTCGCTTGCTGAATACGGCTTCTGCGGATAATATGGATATATTTTTTTATACATATTGGCAGTAAGGCAGCTATCTGCTTTCTATTCATTAAGTTATAACTTATATTTACAGTCAGCATTACGTGATGGGTTAAACAGCCCGTCAAAAAATGCAGGCTGGAATTGATAAATAAATAAATAAGACATTGGCATGAGTCGTTCCAGAGCATCACTTTCTCTTTTTCATATTTTTATTAATATCTGCACAGTACCTTTTTGTATTATATTACTTATAACGACTTTTTTGTTATTATTATTATTAATGATTTTACTATTTATTTATGTATGTACGAGTATGTATGCGCATTTATTATTATAAATATCAACTACTGTAACTAGAACATAAAATAAAAATAATGCAAATGAATGCCTCGACACGGGTTTTCCCCAGTGAGGTAAACACATAGAAAAGAAAAAGGAAAACGTTTTATGTGAAAAAAAAAAAATAACATTAAATAAATACACGAATTCAATATGCGCCAATTTGTATGATTTTTATGTTTATTGAATAAATTTTCGTGGAATAAATTAATATATGAGACGGGTTAATTTCCCGTGGCTAGTGTCGTGGACTCTGGATCAGAGGTCCGAGGTTCGAACCTCGCTCTAAAACAAGTTGTTTCCCATTTTTATTAAGGTTATTTACGTTTAAAAGAAAATAACACCAAAGTTAAATAATTTTGTAGGTACGTCACCATAAGAACGCGAATATTTTATATTAAACACAAAATACAGTTAGTACTTTTCGTGAATGCAAAGACTCATATTCATTTCTTAAAAGGAAATTCTCTATCTTCATTTATTTTTTTATGCATCATGATTTAAAACGAGTTATAATTTATAATACGACGCTATTATATATTCTGTGTGTCAGAAATTTTGAAAAACATGCCATGTATTTTTAAGGTGCTTACGGCGATCAAGTTTCTGAACAGAATTAGGAACTACCTCTTCAAGATAACATCTTAGATCAAATAATATAATACGTAAAATCAAGAAAGTTAGCGGATTTAATAACTCAATCTAGCCATACTTCGTTGGGATAATTAATTTGATTGACATGTGAGTTAGTGTACCCAGTTCCTACGAATAAGGTGGTCTTGTAATTCAAAGGTCTTAGTCGAACAACTATGTTATCTGTTCTAGTGCTGGTGAATTTGATTAAGACGCAAAACACAGGATAGCGGGTGTGAGATCACAACTTGTTTTAACGTTTTAGGCTAGCGCCTGGCGCGATTGAAAATAAGACAGGTTCTACACGTGGAGAATGATAAGTATTATTAAATAAATAAAGTTAAAAGAGTTACAGCTTTTCGAAGCTCCGGACCACTAGGATATTGAAAAAATTAACGCTAAAAATTAACGCTATGCATACAAAATAACACCAGTTAAACCAATGACGTAGAATGGGGAAATATCACATACTACAAATACCGGTAAAAATATATGAAATGGATTTATAATAATATTTGTAGTTTCAAAATCAATATGGATATTGTGGAGAAATGTTTTCATACATAAAGGTAAAAAAAAAATAGTAAAAATACATTGCTAGAAAAATGCGACGTGTTTGGCCATGGTATTGTGACGTCAAGATTCGTGATATTATTCTGAAGAAATTTCGATGGCCAGGAACAAATAAGCATGAATCGTGACGTATTAGGGACGTGGCCAATGGAATGACAGTTTTTTGCGGGAATTCAAAATTACAAATTTAAAAGTATTTTTTGAGCTACTAATAATTAGCGAAATATTTTTTTTTACTGGACAGTATTTCATTGACCTTTATTATTTTGAAAATGTAAAAACAAGTGATACTTCCCTATTAAAAAGACACGTTATCAACGCGAAGAAGATGGCATTTCGACTCGACCATTGTGGTCAATTTACTAGAGCTATCTAATTAATTTAAACATAATTAATTTAATGAAACAAATACAACAATTCAAAATAGGGAACAGTTTGAACATAAAAATACCTATGTCTCTTTCACAAAGTAATATTTTCATAGATATCGTGATTTGCTGTCTTTGAATTTCGAATTGTTGAGGGTACGTAATATTTGCTAATTATAATATACAGTTGTTAACCGTTTAAGTGCCATAGGCGCGTTAACGCGCTGCCCGTTTCAGAGATCGGAGGCCGGCCATATAGAAAAACGCGTGAAGACGCGTGCGTTTGTGCGCGTTTTACGCGTCGAGGTAAAACATTCCGAAAGATTTTAGAGAGCAGGCAGAAGATTAGTGAAACACTAGGACATGAGGAATTATTAAAATTATTGACACGACATCGGTTCAAATGAGAGTTTCTGAGACGATAATGCGTCTATTTTTTATTCGTCAGCGAGTTAAATATAATGTTCTCGGTCCTGGGTTCGATTCCTGGAAGGGTTGACGTAAATTTTTGATTTTAACGGTGATTGCAAACTGCAATATTTTATTGTTCCTGGACTGGCACCTGAAGCGTAAAATTGATCACCTTATATTAAGGCAACACAGTGGTCGGCAATTCGCGGCTCGCGAGCCACGTGTGGCTCTTTAGCTACTAGAGTGCGACTCACACGGGGCGAACTTCTAGTACTCTTGCTACTTGGATTATCGAGGATATCGCAAATGCTGTCATTAAATGCACGGAGATGCATCATATTGAACTAGATTGAATTGTTCCGATTTTAACATATAAAGCTAAAAGTATAACCGAAGTAAGAAAAGTTTTCTTTCTATTTTCTAGGCAATAATTAATCACGAGAGCCTTGTTTTTCAATATTATGGATTTGATGATCAAGATTGTCGACACAATTGTCTCTAAAACACTCTTGAAATAGAGAGTATATACGGAAATTTTCGCATCTATATAATGTGTGTTGGTTTTCAAGAGGGAACAGTTAAATAAGAAAAGAAATTTAGCTCTCGGAAGAAGTTTTAATTTTTGTACTGCTGATCTTTGGCTCTTTTGAATTATGAGTTTGCCGACCGCTGATGTAATATATGAACAAGATAAGTTGCAATTTATGTTCTAATGCGCCATTGGGTGTGGAAAAAAAAAATGATGATGAAATAATATTACGTAAAAGGTATCAGATTTGAATACATGATGATATAAATACTAGTAACCATAGTAAAGAAAGAAAATCAAAATAATAGAAATTCGCTGTGTTATAGTAAAATGTAACTTTCAATATTGTATTAACTAGGAATAGAATGGCGAAGAAAGCATAACGATATATTTCACCAGCAGTTCCAAAGCCACTATTTGCGAAACAAAGGACATAAGAGTGAAATACGCGTTTGGGCAACGCCTTCGGAAGATTTACGAAGCATCTTTATTTTCAAAAGCAAAGATGTCGATCTCCACGCCGCGATACGAACGAAATACGAAAAGCAGGAATTCCCGAAAATGGGAACAGTTCGCAGGATATGGGGGGATTATTTTAGGGGGAGGAAGGTAGGAATGGACCGAGGGTGCGTACCTTGAGCCTCGCCATAAAAAATCTCATCTGTAGTACAGAGATATAAAAAATGTAAACGGTTTTGTATCCTTGGCGCGCGACCCTTTGTGGAGGGTCAGAAATTGGCGGGGTCGAAACTTACATTTGTCGTTGGCTTTTATACGTTTTTAGATTGTGACTTGTGCATTTAGCGCTGAAAAAGATCCCCAATTTAAAATTATGGAGAAACTCAGATAACTAAACTTTTAGGAGTTGAAATATCTAACGTACAGTTTAATATATTTATTTATTTTAAAATCATAGCTACACTAGTTAAATCGTACATAGCAACATTTGAAAATCTATTTTGTTTAGCAGATTAACTGTAAGTGCAAAGCGTTTTATTGTTTTTTATAATCTAGGTATTTTAAAAATTTTCGTTGAACATTTTCAATCCTTTATATGTTTGTTATGTATTGTAGGCCCCACACTACGGAAGTAAACTCCAAGTTACTGCGTACAAAAGTGTAGTGTTATGTTTTCAATGGGTTTGGTTTTTAAAGGGTTTAAAAATTCTAAAAATGAAGCCCAGCATTTGGTAAGCTTTTTCAGCATTAGAATTTAAGTGAGACGCAAACAGCAATCTACTATCAAGAATAACTCCTAAGTCTCTAATCCCACTCTCACTCTCACTCTAGAATCACTAAAACAAGAATCCAGGCAACTCAAAACAATATGTATAATAAAGGACTTAAGATGTTTAATGAGTTGCCAAAAGAGATTAGGGATGCTAGATCTATCGCATCGTTTCGTGAGATGGCGATGATTTTTGTTAAAAACAAACATTCAAATACAGGTAAATGTTATTACAATGACATTAGCAAATTATTTTTGCATAAATATTGTTTATTAGTTAAGGCATACCTAGGTGTTCAAATTTTATTTGTACAACTATCTAAAATAAGTAAATTACAATAATACATTAGAAAATTTATGATAGCGTGTCTTTTTGTTAAGACAAAATCAGAGTAAATTTTTATAAATAAATATAATATTGTTAGGTACTATGTTTGTCTATAATACGTTTCATGTTCGGTTGATGGACATTTTTCAAGATGACGGACGTTGTGTGAATAAAAATCATATTTATACTTATGTAAGTGTATAAGTTGCTATACTGGACCATCATTTATGTTCTCTAAATCAGATACTGTGAACTAACGTTAGTATTAAAATAAACAGGGGATCAGAGATAACATTATTTACTTCATGATACGGTCGTATAATATTACAAGA